>NC_056732.1:1413899258-1414079402 GCF_019279795.1 Protopterus annectens | reverse complement strand
TACACTATAGTCCAGAATAGATGAACTAAAGTTAAGTATAAAACCAAATGATAAGTTTAGTCAGTCAGAACTTAAAATCAAATGCAAAATATGCTGAAACATTAAATTATAAAGTTTTAATAAACCTGGAAAAACATAAGCTTCATGCATATTCAGTAAATCCATTAAGCTTGCATAAACTAGCTATTAGATCAAAGAAAATAAATAAACTAAAACACATCAAAGAAATGATAACACATAAATAGTAAAAGAACAGATATTAATTTTTTTTTATGTAAATAAAAATACAAATAACCTAGATAATAGTGAAATAACTTTTCTAAGGGAAAATATAAGTAATAATTAACAAGTGAACAACAAATGTCAATAGACCATTTACTTTAATAGAAATTAAAGATCAAATAAAAAAGTTACAAAATAACAAAATAAGGCACCAGGCTTAGATGGTCTTATACCAGAATTATATAAGATTCTACTGGATGATGCTGTTAAAGTATTAGATAAGGTCTATAGCGAAATAAAAACTGCTGAAGCTCCCTCATCATGGAAATATTCCCTCATATCACCTTTTATTAAGGATCCTACAAAGTACAGACCCATTTCACTTTGTGTGGACTATAAGATGTCCATTTTAGCCAACAGAATTAATTTACTAATACCTAAACAAATTAACAAACAGGTTTTATTTGAATAGGCAAGTACAGGATAATATAAGAATACATTAGTGGACTATGCAAAAAAAGAATGTTCTGTCATTAGTCTTGATTTAGATAAGGCTTTTGACTCAGTCAATTGGCCTTAGCTGTTTAAAACACTTGGTGTATAATTTCTCACCTGAGCTAATTGCATTAATTTCTAAGTTCTATAATAACTCTTGTGCTTAATGTTAAAATGAGCTCTTTTCATTCTAATTCCTTTAAATTACAAAAACGGCACAAAACAAGGTTGTCCGTTATCACCTTTACTTTTTGCATTAGCAATAGACTTTGCTAGTAGTATTAGATCCAGTAAGAACATTAATGGTGTGAAAATAAAAGAAGATTTTGAACTAGAGATTTCTCTGCTGACTATAGAAAATCATAAGAACGTCATTTTGGAGAAATCTCAAACTTGAGATTTAATCTTAATCAACTACATTATTAAGAAATTTAAATAAAAATCATACAAAAATATTCTACCTTCAATTGGAATAGCACTCTTGATATAACCATTATTTCTAATAGTAAAGAAATTATACAAACTTTTCAACAGGTTATTGATAAAAATTTGTTTACTCACAAATTTGAATAAATTATTCTTTACTGTGGAAGAATGATTAATGCTAATTAAGATAGTAATTCTCCCTAAATATTATTTGTCTTCCAATCTTTAGTACGATCTCCACCAAAAACAATATGACAAAAAATAATTTTCTACTTATTTTTTTGGCATCCCAATATAGCAAGAGTTTCTTTTGATTAATGCAGAAAAGGTGGGGTAATAGTGGAATAGGATTCCCTGATATTCAACTGTATGCTACTTCAGTTGTAAAAGTTATTGCATTGTGGATAAATTCATCATACGATTCAAAGTGGAAACAAATATATCAAGAAATATTATCAGTAAATAATAAATATATCATAACCATTCCTAAACAAATAGTCCCTAATAGCTTTATCTGGTTATTAAAAGGTTTTTGTGTAAATGGAAATATTCTCTCTACTGAAATTCCCTATATAAATATTTCCTCTTTCAGAAGTTCACATATTCTAATCATTGTATTAAAGATTTAATATGTTCTATATTTCCGATAGCATATAGATATGATTGCTTAGAAACTCATAACTTCATCAAAATGTTAGTATTGAAAGAAATCAACTTCATTTATTGGCATCAATTCTTAAATGGTACTGAAAGTTCAGATACAATCCCAGTTCTAAGAATTGATTAATATTGCCAATATTTAGAGATTTTGCGACCACCGAGAAGATATTTAATCTACATAAGAAATTGTTCCCCAAAATACTGGAATTATTAATAAATAATGCAATGAAAAGTATATCATGTTTGTCACAGATTTATAAAATTCTTAGGTTAGATTTCACATATTTAGATAATTCTTATTGGAATAATTCCTCAAAAATTAATAACGAAGACTTCCCTGAAGAAAACAAGAAACTAATATTAAAATCTACAGATACAACTACATCCTCATTATATTGGAAAATTTTCACTTGGAAATTCTTGCACACGTTTGTCACTCCTAACAAAATTACAATTATGTATAGATCAATAGAATTAAATGCTGAAGATGTGATTCTGAAATAATAGCCATTGGGATGCATGTGGTATATGAATGTGAAGTCATCTCCCCTTTCTGGAAATAAATTAACTTCATTCAAGCCCTATGGTCAGATGTAAATTTTGCAAATCTTTGGTTTTATTTAATGCTACAATTCCAGAGATAATAAACTAAACCAATAATGACCAGAAAACAACAATGGTGGAAATGTTGGGCACTGGGGCTCCTCATTTTATTAAATCACTTAAGTGCTTTCCAGAGAATTCTAAACACTCAAGTGCCTCTACTATGCTCTATTCTTGCCATAGCTAGAAAAGTAATTACTCCAAACTGGAAAAGTAAAGTTACCTCCTCTAGTGTTCAATTAACTAGTATGCAAACATTGTTTGCTGTATTGAATTGCATACTACAAAGATGAGAACTTGTAATATTACATAGCCATATAAATATTGGCTTAAACCTAAATACTTTCTTGAAAAATATTAATTGTTGTTAACTTGTATAACTTAGATGTATTGGTCAGCTGTGGACCTATATAAATAGTTGTTTTATAACTAATTTGTTCATTCATTGTAACAAAAAAAAATAAAAATAATAAGGCAAATAGCTGTATTTTGAATAGTTCTAATTAGGATACTCAGTCCAGCACTTACTCAATAGTAGGGTCATTATCTTAACTTTTGAGGACCACAACAGACTTAAGAGACAGCAGCTTTGGGGACCCTTACAGAATGAAAGGAATCTGCACCCCTCACAAAAGACTCATTGATTCAGCACAGCATCTGTCAGCCACTCACTGGTTTAAGATAGACAGTGAGGGGATTTCAACAGAATTAATAATTTGAGAGTCCAGTAGTATTAGCAAAATTAAAAATGATTAATAAAATCACATCAGTAGCAGGAGAAAATGACCCAGGGGCTGTGACTAGATTAGTAGTCAGATGTAACAGATTTAGAAGGCTCAGGAAACACAAACTTAGTCATAAGTCCCTAGCAGGATAAACAGAAATGAAAGATCTGTAAAAGTAAATGGAATCAAAAGTCCTCAGCAAGACTAACAAGCAGAGAGATGGTAGGAAATGTAATGGAAACTGAACACTGTCACAGACCACCCCAGCATAACTACTGATTCAGATAAGCACATCAGTTTTTGAGGTGGGGATATGCTCTTAGCAGTATTAATTTAGTCAATGGTCTCATCTGTGTTAACAGACGAGTAGTTCAGAATAGGTTTAAGGAAAGTTAAAAAGCTTTACTTTTTAGGAACACACTACAAGGCATTTTTTCTCAAACTATAAGATTTTCTTCTTTTGGCTGCTGCCGTTACGGTTTGCCACAGCAGATCAACTGTTTCCATTTGTTCCTGTCCTGTGTATCTTGCTCTGTCACATCAACCAGCATGTCCTTTCCCACCACATCCATAAACCTCACCTTAAGCCTTCCTCTTTTCCTGTTATCTGGCAGCTCCATCCTTAGCATTCTTCTCTCAATATACCCAGCATCCCTCCTCAGCACATGTCCAAACCAAAGCAATATCACCTGTCTGTCTTTGTCTCCAAACCATCCAACCTGAACTGACTCTCTAATATACTCATTTCTAATCCTGTCCATCCTTGCCACACCCAATACAAATCTTAACATCTTTAATTCTACCACCTCCAGCTCTGACTCCTTTCTTTTCATCAGTGCCATCATCTCCAACCTGTATAGCATAGCGGGTCTCACTACCATCTTATAGACCTTCCCTTTCACTCTTACTGGTACCTGTCTGTCACACATCACTCCTGACACTCTTCTCCACCCACTCCACCCTGCCTGCACTCTCTTTTTTTTTCACCTCTTTTCCACACTCAGCATTACTCTGAGCTGTTGATCCCAAGTATTTAAACCCATCCACCTTTGCCAACTCTACTGCTTGCGTCTTCACCATTCCTCTGTCCTCCCTCTCATCCACACACACATATTCTGTCTTGGTCCTCCTGACCTTCATTCCTCTCCTCTCTAGAGCATATCTCCACCTCTCTAGGTTCTCCTCAACCTGTGCCATACTCTCACTGCAGATCACAATGTCATCCGCAAGCATCATAGTCCATGGGGACTTTTGTCTGATATTGTCTGTCAACCTGTCAGTCACCATTGAAAATAAGAAAGGGCTCAGAGCTGATCCTTGATGTAAACCCACCTTCACCTTGAATGCATCCATTGCTCCTACCACAGACATCACCACTGTCACACTGCCCTCGTACATATCCTGCACCAGTCTTGCATACTTCTCTGCCACTCCCAACATCCTCATACAGTACCACCACTCCTCTATAGGCACCCCATCATATGCTTTCTCTAAATCCACAAAGACACAATGCAGCTCCTTCTGAACTTCTCTGTAGTTCTCCAACACTCTGAGCAAATGTCGCATCTGTAAATCCACAACTGGATGTGGGTTATAATGGCTGGTGTGGTTTGATAATAAAGGTAAAGCCTGAGTGATCAAACAAAGCCAACAGGGAGTAAATCTTGTGATAGCATTACTTAAGAAAAAAATTGCTTACCTTTATTAAATGTAATTGCATGACAGCACTTCAGTAGTGCTCAGCTTCTCTGCTCCATACTGATGTAGTGCACATCTATATGGCATTTGTGTCCCCATGCTTGCATAGTACATCAGTGAAGTGAAAAACCCTAGCAGGTTCTACACAGTCTCTCAGCCCCTTTGCTTTAAGAATTTTGGAGAAAGAACCAAAATTAGATTTCTTAAATATTACTGTAATTCACGTTAAAATTTAATAGAAGAAGTTTTAGACCTATATGCATTTTCTAAACAATAGGAAACATAAACATTCTGTGGATTTACTGAGTAACTATAATAATCAGTGATTTTCCAGAAAATGAGAAGCTTTACAATGAGCAGAAATATGAAGAAAAACAGAATGTCCTGCAAAATTCTGTAGAGGTATGTTACCCCAAGTACAATTAGTTAGGTTGGTCAACAATACTTCAGTGGCCAGAATTGTTTTTGTTGAGATGTATTGAATTAAAAATGAGCAGACTTACTGGGCTGTCCATTCAAGATGATTGTGTTTTTTTTTTTCTTGATGTGAATGACCCTTTGTTGTAAAATTTATCCATACATACCTTTAAGTAGACTCACTTAAAAGTTTTTGCCAACCTTCAGAAGTAATTACTAGTGGCCACCCACCCAACTGAGCAGGACCATATATGATAACCCTGATACAAATTTGTGTCTACCAAAGCAATCATCAAGGCCAACACTGAAGGCAGATGAAGTAGTACTTTACCTGTAATGATAATTTATTTCATAGGCTGGGAATACATTGAGTTGGGAAGCTAACTCTATAGTGTGTCTTGTTTATTGTAAATGTATGACCCAAGTGTGGGTGTTGCAGAGCCAATGATTTTGCAAAGATGCAAGATGTCTAATAGGATTTTTTTTTTTTTTTTTGGTTAACATCTTTCCACTTGTGTGATGTACTTGAATTTGTATATACCAGTAAGGGGCATTGTATGTAATGATGGGTCTGATAGGGCAAGATAGTGGTGATAAGAGAATATCCTATCCAAGAATCTTGAAGATATTCCTTTGGAAATTAACTGGGCCAGATAGGATTTACTGACTGCGGTGAAACACTAAAATTTTATTTATTTAACATTTGTTTACTGGGAAAATCTGACTCAGAACGAGACAATTTTCATTGGAGGCCCTGGGAGAAATGCTCCAGATGCATATCTTTGTGAACCAGAGTACCCAGAGGAAATGCACACAAATGCAAGGATGACATGCAGACTCCACACAGAAGGCACCCCAGCCAAGAATTGAAGTGTAGAACCTCTTGCTGCGAGGTGACAACTAACTGCTGCACCACTGTGCCATCCAAATGAAATGAGTTTCTCACTTAAATACCCAGGTCTCTCATGTCTGTATCTGTCTGAAGAGGGGTGCAACTTCTATGAGGTGGGAACAGCTTTTTGCATTTAGCTTGAGACTATTTTCA
Organism: Protopterus annectens; assembly: GCF_019279795.1. Taxonomy (NCBI): domain Eukaryota; kingdom Metazoa; phylum Chordata; order Ceratodontiformes; family Protopteridae; genus Protopterus; species Protopterus annectens. The sequence goes on along the minus strand of NC_056732.1, from coordinate 1,414,073,111 downwards.
GTACATCCGATATGGGCATATTTCTAGCCCTTGTTGGAGCAGTTTAATTTCAGTGGGTGTGTTTAATAGTGCAAAGCTTACAGTTATCAGCAAACTCTGTCAGCCACACTTCTGATACATTATCTTGGATGTCTGCAAAATAAATGACAAACAGGAGGGGGTTCCACCACTCATTCTTCTGGTAGTGATTACTTTCAATTTTACAGATTACCAGCAACTTTCACAGTTTGGGATCTATTAGTTAGCCAGTTTGCAGTGCAGAAATTATTGTAGAGGTTTATATTAAACTTATGAGCATTGTTCACAGATTCTGTAGGCTTTACAAACAAGTTCACTATGTTCAGGAGAGAGGTCTTGTCCTTTAATAAAAGCAAACTGAGTTGGGTGGGTCTAGATCGGTTAAGTTGCTTATGCCTGCATAAATTAAGTTATGATTTGTTCCATGGCTTTTGTATGCATGACTGGTAAGGCTGATAGACTTATAAATACCTGGGTCTGTAAAAGGACAACTCTTGTGTAGTGGATCGCACTGACCTCCAGGCATCTAGCAAAACAATAGATAGGCTGACCATCTTTAGTCAAGGTTTAGGTAGTACACAGGCTCTCTGTCAAGGGCTAAAAATAATACTTCCATGGAACTAGATAACATACCAGGCTGCATTCCTATCGGTGCCTAAGACTTGTTCCAAGGTGATTTCAGGCATAGTAGGGAGGCAACAATGTGGGTAGGTGGGTAAAGTTAGCACTAAATGTATCTGCTAATATATCTGCCATATTCTTAGGATCAGAATGAGTGATACTATTATCGATGACCTCAATGACCTCAGTCCATTGTTTGATCTTATTCCTTAATTTCCTAACATAACTGAAAAAAGATCTGGCATTTCCCCTTAATATCTGTAGCAACCTTAAAATGTTCATGATTCACTGTTGCATTTCTGACTTGTGGGATTTCCCCAATGGAAGCCTTTGGCTAGCCTAACTACCAGAGAAAAATCTCCCTCCTCCAACAGCCACCATATGCCCTAACTGATGTTGGTACACCCTGGTATAAGGGGAGTCATCCAGTGCCATGAGCTCAGTTCTTTTTTGCTGTCTGAACCCAAAGTTGAGTTCCAATCAGCACATTTGTCAGTCTGCATCAAAGAAGATGACTCCAGAATGCTATGTACCCCATTGGGGGGGAAACTAATTGTCTCTATTGTGGTAAACAGATTCCACACCAAGACTTCCATTCCTTCTGCATTAGTTGCTTGGGTCCCAGCTGTCATTTCTGCATCCAGTTTAATAGTAGGACCATTAGGCATAGAGCCAAAATTTTAGGAAGGCAAAAATGAGTCCTCAGGCCATTTGTATCCTATGACATCTGCCAGTCGATCTGAAGCTGATTTTCCTAAGCAGAAAAGGGAGAAGAAAAAATGCCCCAGACTTAGGGCCACAGACGACATCCACTTGCTATTGGCCAGTTCTCCCACACTTGTCACTGAAAAAGGTGAGGCACTTTCACAGCCCCCTTCCCAGACTGAGGTGGAGGTGAAAGCCCTATTGAGACCCATTCAGAGTCCAATATGCCTTCCAGTCCCTTGACATCTTTTTAAGCCATAGGACTCGGTTCATTAGTGTGGTCTGGGACCTCTTTGCAGGCCTCTGCTTTTGATGATTGCTCTAAGTTCAATAACACCTTTTTATGTAGCCAAGACATTGCAGCTAACATTCTCCCATGGGAGACGGGCACCCATGCTTCATCAGACGTCACTATTGGGCCTAAACTGAGGGCCACCCCAGGAAAAGTAGCAATCTCAGAGCCCCAGCCTAGTCCTACTGGCTCCCAATCACAGGTTTACCAGCAAGATCTTGTTTGATTGTCTGAAGATATTATTTCTCTTGTTAGATCCAGACAACCCACACCTAAATTCTCTCCAGGTAAAAGAAAAAGGGACACCCTTCCAGAAATCCTTTCTGACCTTTTGGAGTCTATGAGGATTCTGACCAAGAGGCATGTTTCTTTGAAGAGGGTCCTTCCATGGCTTCATTTGAAGATTCTGACTCAGAGGAGAACCTGGCTTCTGCTTCCCCTCCTGAGGAAATTTCCTTTGAGGAAACACTGCACACCTTGAGGGAACCCTTCCTGTGTGGAAGCTCAAGATCACCCTTATTCCAAGAAAAGGATAATAGAATTCCTACACCTTCCAAAACATAAACCCCTCAGCATACCTTCTATTTTAGATGTAGTGGATGATGTATTTCAGGATTCGTCTCTGAAGCCAGACACCCTGCCTGCTGCTCCTAGAAAGTCTGACAGGTTTTCTAGGGTTCTGGATTCATACAAACATTTCTTCAAGAATCCTGTAGCTGTCCAGAGGTTATAACCCCTGGCCCTAAAGGAGCCAAAGCTAGCTCCTCCAAAAACCATTTGCATGCAGATAAAGTAGTGCCCTAAATAGATTTGGCAAAAAGGTTTACACTTTTGCTACCCTTTTTTTGAGGGCCTTGAATTGCCAGATGCCTTTCTATTCTCATGTTGCAGTATTCTTTCTGTGGGATCCTCCACCCTAAGCAACACGAACATCAGCTCCTATACAAAAGCTCAAGCCTAGTTGCTGCTAGCGCGTGGGACATCACATGTAGGTCCATAAAATAGGGGCCTTAAATGTGATGTCTACAGTCATAGACCTCAGAACGTCTCTGCCGCAGTCAAACATCAGATCGATCACTTTACTCTGCTGTCTTCAAGATGTCTAAAGATAAGTACCCCATTGGGGAAAACCTTTTTTCTAATCACTTGAGCTTAGGTTGTTGCTTGTTTTCTTAGCCGATGTCTGCTAGGAAGAGGAAATGTAGATGCGGACATCAAATTCCACACAAAGATACTCATAAACTCTGTGTTTTGTTTAGGCCAGGAACACTACCATACTACCTGTAGCAACTGCCAGTTCATTCCCAAAACCCTCCACAGTTGTCTGGCAGCTGTAAACTTATACCTAGAAAATCAGAGGGTGAAAAGACTTTCTTTACGAATGGATCTGGAGTCTGCCATTGAGATGGAGCTGCCTAAAAAGGCCAAAGTTTCTAGGCCTACCACTTCTGCTCCTCTATCGTTGGACACCCAGCCAACGCTGATATAGGGATTGAGGGACATCTGCTTGAACCGGCATCTTCAGCAACTACCCTTGAGGAAGTCGATGTCCTTCAAGGATGCATCTGCAGTCATAACATATGGGTTGTCCTGCCTCAGGCAGCCCTTCGGTCGGCCGGATTCCAAAGTCCGGGGCTGGCCTCGGCTGATGTCGCACTTCACCTGACGTCATAGCTCCTGGGGTATAAAGGCATCAGCCGACGCCATTTTCCTCAGTCTTTCTTGCCACTGGTGCTCAAGCAGAAGCTGTTCGCAAGTGCCGGGTCGGTCAGATCCAGAGATTTCAGCTACCAAGACTTCTAAAAGCTAAGCACCCGTTGGGGACTCTTTCTTGCCTCAGCCGATGTCAGACAAAGTAAATAATTGTTTAACTTGTGAGAAACAAATACCTCATAAGGATTTCCACTCTTACTGCCTTCCTTGCTTAGGCCCAGACCACGACGTATCAGCTTGTTTAGCCTGTGCTTCCTTCAACCGACGGACACTTAACTGGACATCAATAGTTCAGATGTTTTTTCTCACAGAAGAAAATGCCGCAAAGCACCTACCAGTCTACTTCATGGCATTGACAACCGGAGGCCACAGAGGCCTCAGCTGTGTCGGCAAGGAAAGTCCTACCGAAGCAGGCGCACAAGAATTGTCCACACCATTTGGACATCTCTACTCCTGCACGTGGGGTGACATCTCTTGATCCCACATGCCAGGCTGCATATGAGCTAAAATTACAAGGCCTTACCAACAAAAGCTTCCTCTCACAGACCTTCCAGTCTCAGATTCTCAGCCTTGCTGAGGACCTTATATCTATGATTAGGGGATCCCAACCTCACCCAGACAGGGCCTCACAACCTCCTCCTGAAAAAAGGCCTAGGACTGAACCCCCTGAACCTTTCTCCTCTGACTATTCCTCGGATGGATCCGATTTATCAGACCATCAGGAAGGACAATACTCACCTTATGAGGATTCGGATGCAGAAGACTCAATTCCTTCTGCCTCCCCCCCAGAAGAATTTTCATTTGGGGAAACTCTACACTCAATGAGGGAACACTTCCAATGGCAGGGCCAGGATTTTTCTGATTCTAGGAAAAGGCTAAGGACTTTTTTACACTTGCCACAGCATAGGCCTTTAGCCATACCACCTGTACTTTCAGTTGTTGATGATGCATACAATGATGCCAGTTCTGCCCCTGATTCTCTTCCCCCGGCCCCTGCCAAACCTGACAGATATTACAGGGTCCCGGATTCTCATTTCCACTTGTATAAGGCCCACGCTGCAGACCCAGAAACCATTTCTCAGGGCCCTAAAGGTGTTGCAGCTGCCTCTGCCAAAAAACCCCTACCCTCTGAAAGAGAATCAAGAGCATTAGAGAGATGGGGTAAAAAGGTTTATACATCTGCTACTCTTTCTGCCAGAGCTTTAAACTGTCAATTTCACATGATACAGTACCAGGAATTTTTGTTAGATCAGCTGAATAAAAAACTTTGCTCTCCTGAACCTTTAGACCGTAAGTCCCTTCAGGATTTGGTACACAACTCTCAGCAGGTCAGTAATCATTTCTTAAAATGTGGCTATGATGCACTGGAGGCTTCATTTAGATCAGCTATGACTGAAGCAGTGATTCGAAGGCATGCCTGGCTAAAAGAGCAATCCTTGCCAGACCATGTTAAGTCAAAACTCCTAGATGCCCCTATAGAGAAACAAAGTTTATTTGGCTCCCCTGCACAGGAGGTTCTAAAGAAAGTGGAAGAAAAAGCAAAATCTGTGCAAACAGTCAAGGATTTTCTGCAGGTCCAACCACCGAGGTTCAGCAGAAATTGGCCTTCAAAGAATTGGTCTTTTCCAGACACCTCCAGAGCACAGAGAGGCAGAAATAGACGCCCAAGAGGCAGAGGTCAATCAAGGGGTGCCTACAGGGGTAGTCAGTGGCAACCTGCCAACCAGAGGAGTACCGCCACAGCTGCGACTACAACCACTTCCACAGGACAGACACAATGACTTGGCTCTGATTCCGCCTACCAGGGAACAACTGGGAGCATCCTTGGGCGGAAAGTTAGCTTTATTTTCAAAAAACTGGCATTGCATTACAGGAGACAAATGGACATTGCAAACAATAGACAAAGGCTACAGGTTTCACTTCCACACTTTACCAAAAAAGAGAGGAATGCCAAACCTTCCACCAAGCCAGAAGTCAGAGGCTCTAAAACAAATCATCAACCTACTAAGGATGAGAGCAATAGAAAGGGTACCATCTATGGAACAAGGCCAAGGATTTTACTCCAGACTATTCCTTGTACCAAGAAAAGAATCTCAATGGAGGGCTATTCTCGACTTGTCCGCACTGAACACGTATCTCATTGTACCAAAATTCAAGATGCTGACCCTACAGCAACTTCTTCCCATGTTGGGCAAGGAGTCTTGGCTGGTGACTCTAGATCTCAAGGAGGCATACCTGCACGTCCCTATATGACCAGATTGCAGAAGACACCTCAGATTTCTTGCAGGATCAGAGCATTATCAATTCTCAGCATTGCCCTTTGGCTTATCTACTGCGCCCAGAGTATTCACGAAATGCCTGGCATCAGTAATTGCATATTGCAGGCTTCAGGGAATTCAGATCTACCCATACCTGGACGACTGCCTAATACAAATGGACAACAAGACAAAAATAATAAAGGATTTGGCCTATGTCATACAACTGTTACAAGCCTTGGGATACACAGTCAACATACAAAAGTCAAGGCTAGTGCCATCCCAGAGGATAACATTCTTGGGTGCAGAACTGGACACAATAACTCAGATGGCTTTTCTCACAGAAGAAAAACAAAAGCAACTACCAGTCTACTTCATGGCATTGACAAGACAAACTCAGCTAAATGCAAGGAAAGTCCTGCAGGCCCTGGGTTACATGGCATCTTGCATAATCTTGATCCCACATGCCAGGCTGCATATGAGAAAATTACAATGGTACCTAAGGAATGTATGGTCTCAACACAGACACAGTCTAGAAACCATGATACCAATCATTCCATGCCTGAAAAAAGAATTCCTGTGGTGGGCTCAGGCCTGCCAGACAAACAGAGGGTTGCCTTTCCACAAACCACAACCAAGGCAGACCATCACCACGGACGCCTCAGACCTAGGCTGGGGGGTGCACATGGAAGACAAGTGTATCCAAGGCCTATGGTCTCAAGACCAGCTGAATCTACACAAATCTATAGGAGATGCTGGCAGTGAAGCATGCAATCGAGGCATTCAAATCATTCCTTCAGCAAGGACACCTGCTGATAAGGACAGACAATACCACAGTCATGTGGTACATCAACAAACAGGGAGGCACACATTCCTACCCTCTGCCGGATGGCAATGGACCTGTGGAACCTAGGCCTGACTCTCAACATTCAACTGCAGGCCAGATTCGTACCAGGAAAAGAGAATTCACTAGCAGACAGCTTAAGCAGAACTACCACGGATGCTCACGAATGGATGCTGCATCCAGACATCTTCAAAAACATAACAAAGAAATGGGGAATGCCAGAGATAGACCTGTTCACCTCCCCACTCAGCCACCAACTGAAGAAATTCTGCTCAAGAGTATACCACCCACAAGCCTGGAGGGTGGACTCCCTTTCTTTCAGCTGGAAGGCCCTGACAGTTTATGCCTTTCCACCTCTACCATTGATGTACAAAGTTCTACTGAAGATCAGGGAGGAACAGCCAAAGGTGATTCTGATAGCTCCAGACTGGCCAAGGCAGCATTGGTACCCGCTACTGAGAAGCATGTCTCGGACGAACTCATGGCCTCTACCTCTATGGCCTTTACTTCTAATGCAGAACAACTACAAGACCCTGCATCCAAACTTAAAAACACTGCAGCTAACTGCCTGAAAAATTGCATAAAACAAAACCAATCTGTTTTATCTCAGAGGGTCAAGGACATTATCCTGGAGGCTCGCGGACCCTCCACAAGAAAAACATACTCAGCCAAATGGAAGAGATTCCTCATTTGGAGTGCATCAAAGGGAACAAATGTCACACTGGCAAACCTAGCACACATCCTAGAATACTTAGCAGAACTGTTCCACAATGGCCTGTCCTATTCTTCCATTAAGATTCATGCTTCAGCAATTTCAGCAGAGTACAACATGGATCCTCCTATCTTCTCTCACCCTCTCCTCAGACAATTTTAAGAGGGATCAAAAATGTAAAACCTCCAAGGAAACCACCTCTGCCTGCATGGGATCTCAATTTCGTGCTGGAAAAATTAACACTTCCCCCTTTTGAACCAGCAGCATCAGCAGACTTACAGTTCTTATCTTGGAAAACTGCTTTCCTTCTAGCAATCACTTCAGCAAGAAGGGTATCCGAGTTACAGGCATTAATGGCAGTGCAGCCTTTCCTTATCTTTCACCAGGATAGAGTGTCTCTGAGAACCAATCCTACTTTCATGCCAAAGGTGGTATCCAGGGTATCCTTGAACCAAGCTATTCATTTACCTATGTTATTCCCTAACCCACAGAACAGGGGGGAAAACCTACTGCACACCTTGGATGTACACAGACAACTGCGCTACTATCTGGACAGAACTAAAACCAGCAGAAAAACTGACCAGCTTCTGGTAGCATATGCAACAGGAGTGCAAGGAAAAGCAATTTCCAAACAGACAATTTCAAAATTGATAGGAAATTGCATTCGATTCTGCTACTCTTTTCATGGAAAGACAACTCCTGAAAATATCAGGCCTCACTCCAGAAGAGCCACAGCCACCACTACAGCTTTCCTACGAGGAGTGGCTACCAAAGACATTTTAGAAGCTGCTACTTGGAGCTCCGTGCATACATTTGCCAAGCATTACAATCTTCCTTTATACTCCAGATCCCGAGCAGGTTTTGCAACTGCAGTTTTACAAGGGATCTTAACTACACCATCATTATCTTAGTGCCTCCTCCCCCAGTTTGGCTATGGTATTCTACCCATATGTTATGACTGCAGATGCATCCTTGAAGGACCTAGTACAGTTTTGTACCTACCATAAATGTAGATGTCCGATAGGTATGCATCTGCAGTCAGGATTACCCACCCTCCTTCCCCTCGGTGGTATTCCTAGGGTACTTACCCCTCTCTTAGCTAGCTGGGGGAATCTATTATGGTGTATTTGTTTGTATGTATATATGTATATATATAATTTTTGCTTTCTACTGTTTGGAATTTTCTACTTTTATCCAAATTTAGCCTTCCTAGAGGGCACCTGGCATCTGGGGCAAGAAACACTAAGGAAAATGGCGTCGGCTGATGCCTTTATACCCCAGGAGCTATGACGTCGGGTGAAGTGCGACATCAGCTGAGGCCAGACCCAGACTTTGGAATCCGGCCGACCGAAGGGCTGCCTGAGGCAGAACAACCCATATGTTATGACTGCAGATGCATACATAACGGACATCTACATTTATGGTAGGTACAAAACTGTACTTTCCCGAAGCATCAGTAGGCACATCCTCAGAGGTTATTCCTATGCTGCCTACAGCCAAAGTAGAAGGTGAACCAGGCACCACCAGACACCCAACCACATTCCAGGAATCTGAAACTTCACCCACAGGCCAGATACGTGAAAGTAGGCCCTCAGCTTCTACCAAATCAACCCCTCTAAAAAAGAAGCAAAAGACAAAACATTTATCTGCTCCTCCGGAGGAACAACCTGACTGGCAGTCCTTTTCTCAGTCCTTGCTGCAGACCTTCATGGCTCTTAGGCCCTCAGCATCCATAGTAGCCACATTGCCTGTACTAAGCCCTAGGCCAGCCTCAGCTACCTACACCCAAGAGGAAGAAGCTTCATCCTCTGATGAGTCAGTCACTTACTCCTCTCAAATAGCTTCTCCCTTGGAATATTACTTTCCAGATGAGCACTCCTTTGAGGGAGACTCCCCCCTGAGGATATTACATTTGGAGAAACTATTACCAAAATGAGGGAGTATTTTAAATGGGATACAGCTCAGATGACTGAAATCCAAAAGAGGTATTTTTAGTTGCTCCAGGTGGAATCACCCTCCCCATCAGCTATTCCACCTGCGATTCCAGCATACCTGGATGCTTTTGCATCAGCCTCAAAGACTCCTGGTTCTCAACCTTCTGCTTCCAAGAGACCTGACTGTTTTTATAAGGTCCCTGATGAGCAAACGTTTTTGATAAAACCCCCATGGGTGGACCCTGCAGTTATAGCAATGTCATTTCTTCCTCCACACTCTTGCCTTCAGACAAGGATAGCAAGGTAATGGACAGGCTAGGTAAAAAGATATACACCTCTTCTACTCTAGCCTTTAGGGTGATAAATTACCAGACCCACATAGTCAAATATGCCCTAGATTTGGTTTCACAGGCTTTCTAATTGCTGTCCTCTTTGCCTGATTCCCCAAACAAGTCACAACAGCATCCAAGCTGCCTCTGGCATCTCGGGTAGCCAGACACTCAAAGTGCAGTTATGATGTAGCTGAAGCCTTTGCTAGATCCTCAGCATCAGCTTCTGTTTTACAAAGATATTCTTGGCTTAGACTACAGCCCCTGCCTTAAGATTTTAAGGCCAAGATTTTGGATGCACCACTGGGCAATAACTTCCTGTTTGGCAAACAGTCTGCTGATCTGTTTAAAAGCCTCCAGGAGAAGACAAACTCCAGGACCTAAAACACTAACTGGTCTCCCCAGTGCCAAAATTTTATAGGAATTATCCTGGAAAGGCCTCTTGTCAGGAGATCCCCACCCCCGCCCACCACATCTTTCACTTGCAGACATAGAAAAGGGTCCAGGAAGACAACCTCACCAAGGGCAGCCCTTCTCATTCCCTAACAGGCAGCCCATTCAGGACAGACATAATGTGTGACTGCCTCAGCCACCTCCCCCTCTCCCGAATCTCTCACTGTCTTCACCTCTGGAAAGAAGTCACTTCAGACAGCTGGGTCCTGGTGATAGTGGAAAAAGGATATTTCATGTCATTGCAGGAAAAACTCATTCTGCTAGGCATCCCCTTCCCTCCCAGAAACCCAACTACACCTACTCCCTCAGATTATCCAAGACCTTCTTAACCATAGAACCCATTACCCCCGGCCAAGAAGGAAAAGGATTCTATTCCAGACTATTTCTGGTACCAAAAGAGGATGGCCCTTGGCAGCCCATCTTGGATCTATCCTTCTTAAACCTCTTTCTGAAGGTCCCTTCCTTCGGAATGCTATCACTTCAAAACCTTCTCACATTATTGCCACCCAAAGCTTACATGGCCACTTTGAACTTGAAGGAAGCTTACCTCCACATCCCTATCCACCCAAACCACAGGAAATATCTATGCTTTGCTGGGCCCTGTTCACATTTTCAAATTTACTGCTTTGCCTTTGGTTTATCCACTGCACCAAGAGTATTCACAAAGTGCCTTGCTCCAGCAGTTGCCTACTGCAGGACCAAAGGTATTCAAATCTACCACTACCTAGATGACATCCTCATCCTTGAAGGGAAAGACGCACTCAGAAATCATCTGCTCTTCTCCATGTCACTGCTCCAGAGGTTGGGGTTCACACTCTTGACAAAATCATCCCTCTCCTCAGCACAAGACAAAACTTTCCTGGGATGCAAGATCCCGAACAGACCTGATGAAGGCCTTCCTCCCTCAGGACAAGGTAACCTCCCTTGTCAGCCTCTTCCAAGACCTTCTCCTGGTAAACAACCAGTCAGGCAGGCAATTCATGTGCCTCCTAGGCTTTATCACAGCCACCATTCCTATGCTGCCACTAGCGAGGTTATACATGAGGAAGTTACAGTGGTACCTGAAGAATGTGTGGTCACAACAGTCACCCACTGGACTTTCAGATACCCTTCCTTCCATGCCTAAAAACAGAATTGAAGTGGTGGATTCAGCAGGTACAACAAAACCCAGGCCTACCCCTACAACCCACCACATCAACATAATCTTTGCACACAGATGCTTCAGATCTAGGCTGGGGCGCAGCAATGAATGGCCTCAAGGTAGCCATCCCTCCAGAAGAAGCACATCAACATAAGGGAAGTGACTGCAGTACTCTTAGCCCTGTAGGCTGTTGTCCCCCTTATGCAATCAGGCCCCTTTCAAGTCTTCACGGACAGTACCACTGTGATGTGGTACAACAACAAATGGGAGGGGCACAAGATCTTGCCTGCTCTTGCAGGCCAGCAATGCAGGCATGGGAATTAGCTTCTCAGAATAATGTATCACTGCAGTCAGTCTATATTCCATCCCAGGACAACAATCAGGCAGATGCTTTCAGCAGATCATTCTCTCTGCATCATGAGTGGATGTTGCACAAAGATGTATTCCTGGACATTGCCCATCAGTGGGGCATACCTCAAATAGATTTATTTGCCTCTCCAAAGAACAGAGAATTGAACATTTTCTGCACCAAGGAACCATCCCCACTAACTTGGAGGGTGGATGCCTTCACCATCTCATGGAAGGGACCATTTTTGTATGCCTTGCCTCTCATTCAGAAAGTCCTCCTAAAAATCAGGAGAGACGTGCCAAAAATCTTGCTGGTGACTCCCTATTGGCCAAGGCAGCACTGGTTTCCCCTTCTTCAATCTCTTGCCAAGGGCAATCACCACAAATTCCCTCAAGGTGGACCTGCTCACACAACAGAAGGGATCTCTCATTCACCCACACCTCCAGATGCTTTGCTTAACCCTCTGGGTGATAAACTTTTAATTCCCTGCAGACACCAGTACACTGAAGACATGCTATCTGTCCTGCAGGAGGCTAGAAAACCAAATAACAGGAGGTCCTACATTTCCAAATGGGAAAGGTTCTCCAAATGGTGTCTCCAAAGCATAGGTAGCTCTCTGAAGTGGATGTTCCTCTATTATCAGCCTATGTGTGAGCTTATAAGATCAGACCTATATTCTTCAGTGAAGGTTCACTTATCTGCTGTCTCTGCCTGCTTACCTTTGGACCCTCCTGTACTCTCCAGACTGGATGTTAAACTATTATTAAAAGGGGTCCTGCACATTAGGCCACCAAAGAAGCCTATCCCACTACCTTGGGACCTAAACTATGTACTAGAGAAACTTACACTTGCCCCATTTGAGCCATCCAGCTCTGCCTCCCTGCAGATGTGCACATGGAAAACAGTCCTACTGGCAGCCCTTACCTCAGCTAGAAGGGTTTCAGAATTACAGGCAGTAATGGCATCCACACTCTGCACTATCTTCCTCAAGGATAGGATGACCCTACGCACCAACCCCTCCTTTGTGCCCGAAGTGGTCAATGAGCTGTCACTAAATCAGTCTATTCCCCTACCCACCTTCTTTGCTGCCCCTAAAAATGACAGTGAGAGAATACTACACCCCCTTGATGTCAACAGACAACTAAGGTTCTGTTTGGACAAAACTAAGCCCATTAGGAAGTCTAATCAGTGCTTTGTGTCTTCCATCCCAGGGCCCTGGGCAAGGCAGTATCCAAACAAACTATCTCCTGGTGGATAAGGAAAACTATCTAGTTTTGCTATTCCTTCCATGGAAAACAGTTGCCTTGGGGTAAGGGTACATGCCACAAGAGCCATAACTTATTCTGGGGCCTTCCTGAAGGGCCTAGACACATTGCCATCCTGGAGGCAGCCACCTGGTCCTCCCATTCATACCTTCACCAAACATTACAAACTAGACAATATTTCCACAGCCAGAGCAGGTTTTTCAAGGGGAATCCTGCAGGGTTTCCTGGAATCTGCTACTACTTCCTTCATCCTTTCTCCTTCCTAAGCTGTGGTACTTCCCTCAGTAAGAAACTGCAACATGAGAATAGACGGACATAGAATAGTTGTGTAAAATCTTACCATAACCATAGATGTCCTCCTCTTCCATGTTGCAGTATTCCTTCCCTCCCACCTATCCCCCTGCATTATACGTCACCTATCTGAGGCACATCCTGGGTCACTACCTAGACTGTGTTTGGACTGGGCAGTCACCTGTCTAGAGGACATCAGTTGGCACTACCTAGACTATTGTCTTACTGGGCAGTCAGTTCCGAGGTCTGTGCCAAGCATGCATCACATTTAAGGCCCCTGGTGTATGGCCCTATGTGGATGTCCCACACACTAGCAGAAACCAGGCTTGAGCTTTTTTTATAGGAGCCAACGTTCGGGTAGCCTGAGGCGGAGGATCCCACAGTAAGAATATCTCAACATGGAAGAGAAGGATATCTATGATTATGGTAAGATTTTACAAAGCTATTCTTTCTACATGACTAAATACCTGGATACCTGGAAACCTTACTGGCTCAGATGAAGAAGAAAATTATGACACTGGAGAACAAGAGTCTCCCTAAAGAGTTACTGGACCTTTGTCGTTCCAGCTCCCATGTAGCAAAACACTCCCTTCACTGTGTGTATGATGCTATGGAATCCTCCAGCAGGGCTGCAGCTACAGGCTCTGACATCAGAAGACACACATGGCTGAGGGAGCAGACCCTCCCAGAGCATGTCAAATCTAACCTCCTATACACCTCCTTGGACAAGGACTTTCTATTTGGCCCCAAAGCAGTGGCCGCACTCAAAAAAAAAAAAAAAAAAAAAAAAAAAAAAAACTCATCCATGGTATTTTTATTTTATTTTTTGAAGTCTGTCACTATTCCAAAAGAATTGGGCCCTCGTTACTACAGACCAATGGATGCTAAACATGTCAAAGGGCTACAAACTTGTATTCAAACAGCCCTCAAAGCTTTCAGGCTTTCCAGACATTCCCCCAGACCAAAAAGCAGAGGCATTGACCCAAATAGAGATGATATGCACCCAGGGGTCAGTGGAACTGGTTCCAGTACACCTAAAAGGAAAAGGTTATATCCTCCAGACTCTTCCTGATCCCCAGGAAGGAAAGCATGTGGCAGTTTGCACTGGACCTGTCTGCATTCAACCAATTCTTACAGGTTCCAAAATTCAGGATGCTGACCCTTCAAAAACTTTTGCCCATGATGTCTCCAAATGCCTTCTTGGTTACCTTAGATTTAAAAGACGCATACTTACATATTCCCATAGAGAAGATCACACACAAGCTGCTTACCCTTCAGAGTAGGTACCAGACACTATCACTTTTGTGCTCTGCCCTTTGACTTGTCTGCTGCTCCCAGAGTCTTCACAAAGTGCTTAGCTCCTCTGATTCCCCTTCTATAGAACTAAAGGGGTTCAGATTTACCCCTATCTGGACAACTGCCTAAATCAGAAAAACTCTGTTTAGACTTGCTGTCCACCCAGAACTTCTTAGCCTCCCTGGGGTTCACCATAAATGCACAGAAATCCCATATAGACCCCTCAACCAGGATTGTGTTCCTGAGGCTCTACTGGATTCTACCCTCAAAAAGCTTTCTTGCCTCCAAACAAGGTCTCATTCCTGTCTCTGTGCTTCCAAAAAATCATGGTCAGAAATTTCCTCACAACCAGACAGTACATCAGGGCATTTGGATACATAGCCTCTTGCATCCTCATGATCCCCCTGGCCAGGCTATACATGAAGAAGCTTCAGTGGTACCTCAAAAAATGTGTGATGCCAACACTCAGCCCCTCACAGCCAAGATCAAACTGATGCCTTGCCTCAGAGGAATTTGCATAATGGGGCCCAACCTTGCCCCCTCAATCCAGGTCTCCCCTTCAGATTCACTCCCAAGGACAAACTCTGACTACATATGCCTCAGAAGTAGTCTGGGGAGCACACTTCAACTGCTTCCACACCTCAGAAACGAGCACAGAAATTTAAAAGAACTTGTGGCAATCCAAAAAGGCCTGATAGCCTTCAAAGTGAAATGGAAACTAGAAGTGCTAGTAGTGAAATCAGACAGTAGTACAATCGTGGTACATAAACAGAAGGGATACACTTCTACCCTGTCTGCCACCTAACAATGAATGTTTGGGAAACAGTGCACACCCTGAGACTATACCTCTTGGAAATAATACCTGCCTGGTGTGCACAGCCAACCAACAAGCAGTTCACCTTAGTAGAAACCTGTTGGACCCCCACAAGTGGCAACTGCATTGGGAAATATTTCTCAGTATAATCAAAAAATGGGGAGTGCCTCAAAAAGATCTTTTCACCGCCAAGGAGAATGCTCAATTGGAAAACTTTTGTTCCAGGAACAAAATGGAGTCAGCTTGCAAGACAGATGCTTTCTCTCTTAATTGCACAGGCCTCTTCCTCTATGCCTTCTGTGATGTCCGGACAATAGCCCACTGGACTGCCAGTGATAATGTGACATGTAGTCCCTTACTATCCTGGGTCCGTAATTAAGGAGCTTCAATCCTCACTACTGATTCCAATATGAGACTATCACTTAAAAAGGAGCAGTGGCTCAGTAGCTTAATTTGATAAATGCTAGGTCTGATGTACCTTTTGTCACACACAGACCAGGGTTCAAATCCAGTGACGAGTGCTATTAAATATTTCACAATTTCTTCTAAGAACACAATAGGGATAGACTCTAACCTGGGACTGGAGTGTATATTTCTGTCCACCCAAAGTGTAACTCCTTATTACACACTTCAGAGCAATGTGTCCCAGTTTAAGACCTCCGATACACTCACACTTAAATCTCACGCATTCAAACACTTCTGGGAAAGTCTGACACAGATTTCCAGCTGTGTCCCTTTCCCAAAATAATACGGTAACCCATTGCCACCAATCAGAGTGTCACATGCCCTTTCAAAAGGGTGTCCAATAATGAAAATTAGAGACTAGAACAAATAGTAGCAAATGACTTAAAGTAGCTAGGCTTTCGAAGTGGCCCGGAAAGTTATCAAAGCAGGTATAAGCACTCTCAAATCACTAAAGAAAACATTGATTGACCAGCTAGAATGTAAGTTAGTAAAAATATTTAATAATGAGCAAAATGAAATATAAAACAGTAATTTCCAATAAACAGAACTCAATCGCTAGGAAAATAAAGTAAATACTGTAGGATAGAAATCCAACATTTATAAAAAACTCCGATTTACTTAGAATTTTTCCAAACTGACTAAAGAACACTGTCCCTAACTGAAACTAAATTATTACAGCAGAGCAAAGGCAGGCTTGCAGTTATTGAGTCCTTTTGGGTATGCACTGCACAGTGCAACTGACAACTGCAACTGGCTGTTAACTGACAACTGTAACTGTAACTGACTTCAACTGTCTTCAGCAGGCTCTTTTATAGACTAGCATAACTGTTACAACTGTTCCAGTTCTAATATTTATTCATATTTTGAAAATCAACCAACTATTTACCAAAGTTCATTCCTGTCTTTCAGCTTCTGACAGTAATACATAGCAAATGTCAACATTGCAGTGACATCATCTGCATATCAGCTGATTCTGAGACCGTCTGCAGTTAGAATCTTCACAAATATGTACAGTTAGAAATGTAAAGGAACACTGTCCAAATCTTTAAAACATTCTGTACAAATATGTTCTAAATCAACATGTAAGAACTTATTTACAATATCATAGCTAGTCACGGCATATAATACACAGTTTAATCTGAAATTATGTACAAAACCTCAGCCAGACCTGCCAGCACAAATGATTTCTTCACACCTTCCTTCCAATTTTTCTACTTCCCAGGGTATTCCTAAACGTATGAAAGAGGGACCAACACTAATACTAATAGCCTCAGACCAGCCCAGGCAGCACTGATACCTTCTGTTACTCAGCTTAACCAGCACAAAACCATAGCAACTGACGCAGAGATTGGACCTTCTGGCACAGGACAAGGGAAAGATTGTCCACCCCAACATGCAGACCGTCAAATTGTCAACATGGAGGATACCTTAATGCCTTGAAGGGATCCTATCCTAGACAAGTTCAGGATATTCTAAGAGAGGCCAAAAGGCCTGGCACTAGAAAATCCTACTCTGCTAAATGAAAAAGATTCTCCCTTTGGTATAGACAAAATACATAGAATCCTCACATAGCCAAGATCTTGGTCATCCTGGGCCATCTGGCCAGCCTCTTTGACAAAGGCCTGTCCTAATCATCCATAAAAATTCATGGTTTGGCTGTTTCAGCCAACTTTCCTGCCCAACCTCCAATCTTCTCCTACCACCTTATGATATGAAACAGTTTCTTAGAGGGGGTGATCCAGGTCACCCAGAAGGCTTCCGTCCTCACCCTGGGACATTAAATCTTTCCTGGAGAAGCTTACAATTCCACTATTTGAACTATTTATTTAGTTATTGACATTTGGTAATCAGGAAAGTCCACTGGGTCAGAAACCTGTTTTCAGTGGAGGCCCGGGGAGAAAAGCTCCAAGAGTAGTTACAAGACATGGTGTCATATCATATAAACAAATAAATACAGAGTATACAAGGAGCATCAGTTCCAGTTAGAATTATGCCTCATACATTATTTGCAAGTTCATGTAAACATAATATATATCAACAAGAATTTACGCAAGTTTAAAAGTATTTGTAGTATAGAAGTTGTAAGCACGCACAGGCATGTGTAGGTGGCATTTCTACCCCAAAAATTATATTTTTATTTATTTTTTGAAAATACTTGGGTCCATAAAGCTGCTAAAAGTTGAGTTTTACTGTAGCATGTAAAAGATAAGCAAAAGAAGGAAAAAAAGGACAAATATGTAGATGTGTGAGCTAAATGACATTATTTGATAAAGACAAGTGATTTAGTTTTGGTTGTTTAGGCATGTAATTGCAGGAACGTGTTTGTTGAGGTAGTGGAATTTTAATGCAGTTTTGAATGCATTTAAGGAGTGTATTTGAGTAATGGAAGAGGGGCAGTGCATTCCGAGCTTTGGCAATGTTGAAAGAATAGAGGCTTTGTCCTGCATGCTTGTTGGACTTGGATACACTTAGCAACTGCTTGTTTGAGGACCTGAGATTATATGTGGGGTTGTATGTATGTAAGATGGTCTGAAGGGAGGGGCAAAAGCTGGGGTTATATAACAGTTTGAGGGTGAGTGTTAGTTGGGTGTATTGTACATAGTGGGAGAAGTTGAGCCAGTTTATACTTTGTAAGGCAAGGCAATGATGGGTCTGAGTTGGCATGCTTGTTGCAGGCAAACTTTGCTATTTTATAGTAGCAGTACTATAATTTATTTTTGAGAGTTGTATGTATGTTAGTAAAAATGGGGCTACCATAGAGAAGGATGGGGAGGAGAAGGGAGTTGCCCAGTTTTAACTTGGTGGGTGTATCCTTAAAATGTTTATGCCTATAAAGCTTACCAAGTTTGAAGTAGGTTTTCTTGATTACACTATGAATGTTATTATTGAAGGAGAGTTTGTCGTCAGTTGTGATGCCCAGACGTTTTGATCATTTTACTTGTTCTTTTTCAGTTTGTTTTTTGTGAGAAAATTTTGAAGTCCTGATTTATGGGCTTGGATGAAAATATCAAGAGTTTAGATTTTTTGAGATTGAGTAGAAGCTGGGCATCATTTAGCCAGGATTCAATAGAAGTGAAGGCTTTTGGTGTGATATACTGAAGATCTGTCAGGCTGTGGGCAATGGAGATTATTGTAGAATCATCCACGTATTGGATGACAGTACTAAGATGGGAGGTTTTGTGGAGGTTATTGATGAAAATGTTGAATAGTAGTGGCCCAAGAATGGACCCCAGGGGGACTCCTGTTTTATTTAGGATATATTCAGATTGTTCGGCCATTTGACAGATTGATTCCTCTCAGAAAGATAGTTGGAAAACTAAGCCAGTGACTGTGGGGATCAATTTAAGGACTGTAGTTGTAGTTTAGGGTGTGATACTGTGTCGAAAGCCTTGGACAGATCCAGTAAGAAAACTGAGGTTATTAGACCAGCATCCAAGGCTGTTAACAGTATTGGTGAATGAAAGTAAGGCAGTGGTAGTGCTATGTGCAGGGTGAAAGCCGTGTTGAGTAGAGACAAGTAAATTACTGTTGTTGAGATATTTTAACAGTTGAGTGTGTATACACTTTTCAAGGATTTTAGACAGAGGAGAAAGTATGGAAATGGGATGGTAATTAGACAGATGACTAGTGTTACCACCTTTATGTGGTGGAGTTGTAATGGATTTTTTCCAAAGTTGTGGAATGTATGATTCGGATATGGTTCGATTAATGAGAATGCTACAGGGTATGATATAGCATCTGAAGCAAGTTTTAAGTATTCTGCCAGGAGTCTGTCGACAGAGAGGGAGCACAGCTTTAGTTTAGTTAACAGTTTGTGCAATAGAGAGGTGGGCACAGGTTGTATATTAAAGGTACAAGTGGGTGAGCTGCTATATGAGGTGTTATTTAGAGGGGGAATATTTGTGTGCCTTAGGAGAGGGAATATTTGTGTTGCTATCTGAACTGTTAAAAGGTAGTTTGGAGAAGTCATTGACAAGTTTTTGTATGGTTTCAATGAAGCAGGTGTTGAAGGCATGGGCAATTTCTAGTGGGTCTTTCTCAGGGGATGGTGTAGGATTTTGCTGGTTGCCAGGGGTAAGGAGTGAGGTGATAGATTTCCAGAAGTCTTGGGGATTACTGTGTTGGGAGACTAGTTGAGTGGAAAAGTAGTTTCTTTTGTCAGTAATAACTGTTTTTTAGCAGTGTTACAAAAGTTGTTTATATTTTTGTGTTGTGGGGTTCTATTTTTACGCCATTCTTTCCCTGCTCTTTCCTTGGCAATGAACATCTGTTTAGTATGTTTTGTTAGCCAAGGGGCATGGTTACGCTTAATTCACTTAGTTCGCATTGGGGCAAGACTGTTTGAGAGTATTAAGAAAGACGTTATTTAAGTGCTCAACTACTTTGTCCAGTGGAAGTATTTTAGTTTGGTACCAGTTGTGGGCTTTTAAAGTGTCTATAAATATCTTTTAACTAAAATGGGTAGGATTTCTAGAACATTTAACAAATGGGATTTTGCTGTTTGTATTTGGGTTCTGTGAGTGAAGGCAGGTAGATGGTCGCTAGAGATACTTGGGAGGGTTCCTGTTTGAGTGTATTTGTGGGGGTAGGAAATGAGAATCCTGTTAAGGGTGGCTTCAGTTTGCTTATTTTTACTGTGTGTGTGGGTTCTGTGATGAGTTTGTTAAAGCTATGTAAGTTTATACTGCTAGAGGGGTAGTTAGACATGACAGTTTGTCAGTTTATATTAGTATCACCCAGAATAATGGTTTTGTTTAAGATGTTTTGGGTTGCGCAGGAGAGAAGATCTTCTAGAATGGGGTATATTTTGACTTGGAGGAATGTATAGTAGTAGAATACATATTTGTTTTCTTTTGTTGATATGGAGTATTGCAGGTAATAGTCCTATCTTTCCAAAGGTTGGCACAGGTTTGGAAAATGGTGTGATAGTTATGGAGTTTCCAGTAAATTAATGCAATGCCACCACCTTTTTTGTGGCGATGGTAATTTCTTTGCATGTTGTACCCTGGAGGAATTATTTGTCAGGTGTGTGTGGTTTTAACCATGTTTCAATAAGCACTACAATATCTGGGGGTGTATAGAGAAAGCCAGGCTTGGAATTCAGTGGTTTTATTACATATACTATGAACATTAGCTGTTGTTATGAGTAGGTTTTGGGAATAGGAGCTTTGGGTGTGGGTTGGCGAAGATAGTTGGACCGGGGTTGGGATGAATGTGTGCACATTGGGTGAGGACCTGAACATATGTTTTTAGTTTCAAGTAGTGAAAGGTTGACAAGTGGGGTATATTAAAAGCACTTTAGTTTGATGTTTATGGAGTACTTAGGTTTAGTTAAGAGATGGGTTTGCAAGTTAAATAGAGATGGTGAGATATTGGAGAAGCTTTTGTTATTTGCATGGGGTTGTGAGGATAGAGTGGCAGATCAACGGATCCTGGAAACTATCGCTCCATAAGCCTGACTAGCTTGCTCTGCAAAGGGCAGATCCTGCCTCTTAAACCTGGTTGATTTCTTTGAAACAGTCACCAAGGCCATTGACGAGGGGAAGGTGGTCCACACAGCCTACCTGGACCTCGCAAAAGCCTTCAATACAATACCCCACTCAGGCATTATAGATAAGCTCACCAGCTTAAATATAAACCCCTATGTCACTAGATGGGTTGCAAACTGGCTCAAGGACAGAACCCACATGGTTAGAATTGCTGGAGCCATGTCAGACTCCAAACCAGTTACAAGTGGCGTCCCACAAGGCTCAGTCCTGGGACCTCTCTTATTCGGTATATATTTCTCGGAGGTACAGGCCAACACGGAAGGACTGTGGCTGACCAAGTTTGCAGATGACTGCAAACTGGGCGCCATAATCGACTCTCCAGCCGACAAAAGCATCCTCCAAAAGGGCCTCATAGAAACAGACAACTGGTGCCAGAGCCATGGCCTCGAGCTAAACGCCAAAAAGTGTATAGTCATCCCCTTTGGCAAAAACAAAGTGCCCACAAATTACCACATAGGTGATAATCCATTAAGTACAGAAGAAGTAATTAGGGACCTGGGGACCCAAGTTGATAGCAATCTCTCATTCGTCAACCACGTGGCCAAAGTGGTGAGAAAAACATTTTATTTAGCCCACCTAATCATGAAGGGATTCACATCTAGATCAGGGGAGGTCATCGTGCCTCTTTATTCATCCCTCATCAGGCCCATAATTGAGTACAATGCCCCTTTTGGGATGTACCTGACCAGACACCTGCAGCAACTGGAAAGACCCCAAAAGTACCTCACCAAGAGGATCAAAGGGCTCAAACAGATGCCATATACTGCCCGGTTAAAGAAACTCCAGCTCTACTCAGTGGCATACCGCCTGTTCAGAGGCAATCTGTGCCTGATGTATAAAGTCATGTCCAACCCGGAATTAATGGACATGCTGCACCTCAGAAAATCCAAATCCCATCGAGCTACACACTCGAGAGACTTGAACCTCAGCACCGAAATAAATAGGACATGCTGGAGGGACAGATTCATAACCCAGAGGCTCCCTTCACTCTGGAATAAAATCCCAGTCCAGGTTAGGCAGAGTCCCTCATTGACTCTCTTCAAGAGGAATCTTGATGAGTGGATGGGAGATCGTAGGTTTACCCCGGCTATCACTTCTGTGTCACTGTTAGACAGAGGCACAGTATACTAACCTCAAAAAAGGGCATAGCAAAATTAATTTAAAATGGGTGGCGAAAGCCAAACAAATTCTGGCTAGGCTTATAAATGCCCTAGGGCAGATAGCCTAGTATGAACCTATGAACCTATGAGAGCTATAGGAGGGAAGAGAAGTGACGTAGGTGAGTATGTAAAGATAGTGTGTCGAGGTAAATTAGAGGAAGCTGTGTCTTATGTGGTGTGGCATATTGTGTAAATTGGTGTTGTAAACACTAAAGTGGGATGTAGGTGATAATGTAATTGTTGAGAGAAGAGATTGGACTGTGATTGAAGGTGTGGTATATTACCTATGTGAGTGGAGGCAGGTGCAGGTGTTTGTTGTAATGGCTGCTGGGTTCTAATTGGTTGGTGGGGATGAGGGGTGTGGTATGTGGATGTATAAATGTAATTGAAAAGAAACAATCAGTGAAGAGAAGGTAAGTAATGGTACAGTTGTAAAAGCTAAGATATACTAAAGTAGGTAGCAATGGAGATAGAGCATGGACACACCTAGCTGCTCCTGCTGAGTTAAAATTCTTGACATGGAAGACTGCCTCGTTGTTATCCATCACCTCTGCTAGAAAAGTTTCTGAACTAAAAGTTTCTGAACTAAAGGTACTCTCCTCATCTTCCACCTAGACAGAGTCACATTCAGTATTAACCCCTTCTTTATGCTCAAGGTGGTGACAGATACCTCCTTAAATCAAGCCATGCATCTGCCTACTTTCTTCCCCAAGTCACAAAGCAAAGGAGAGCTACGACTCCATTCCTTGGATATGCATAGGCAGCTCTGTTACTATCTAGACTGGACAAAGACAATGAAGTCAGACAAAACTGTTTGTGTCCTTTGCCACTGATTCTGAAGGGGAAACCATTTCCAAGCAAACAATCTCTAAATGGATTTCTCGCTGTATCTCCTTTTGTTTCAGCCATCATTGATAAGAATCCCCATGTTGTTGCAAGGACACTCTCCACTAGAAAAACTGTTGCCTTTATTCCCTTCCTTAAAGGGGACCCCACCATTGACATCCTGGAAGCTTCTCTCTGGTCTTCAGTACATACCTTTGCCAAACATTACCATCGATCAGCCTTCTCCAAGTCAAGAGCAGAATTTGCCACTGTTGTCTTGCAGGGCATTCTCTCCTCTCCGTAATCTGACATCCAGCCTTTTTCTCATCTTTGGGAATCATCCCACAAGTCAGGACTGCAACAGTGAAACATAAAGACTATAGTACAGTTGTGTACACTTACCATAAATGTATATGTTCTAGTGTATGCATTGTTGCAGTATTCTTTCCCTCCCTCCTCCCCACCAGCCTACAGGGTAGGCATGGACAAGCTTTTCCATCAGGGGAACCCTTTTCCTACTCCTCCTTTTCTTAGATTTCAGTTTTCCAGACCCTGGACATCAGTGCCCATCTTGGAGTGGCTTCTACCTTAAGGAGACAAGAAAAAACTGAGCTCACTGTGCCACTCCCCTTATACCTGAACGTACTGACATATGTCAGGGCATCCACTGGCTGTCAGAGGAGGGAGATTTTTGTCTGGTACTCAGGCTAGCCAAGGGCTTCCATGGTGGGAAATCCCACAAGTCAGGACTGTAACAGTGAATACACTCAAACCTCTACATTTATGGTAAGTTTACACAACTGTACTTTTGCACTTGGCTTTATATTCTGTGATAATGCTCTTAAATTCTTTGCCACCATGTTTCATTATGGTGTTGTGATTTGGGGGGGGGGGGGTTAAGGATTTTTTAAACTTTTCATTATTTTCCCTTTTTTGCTGTACACTTGATTGATGTGGTAGTTCACACCAGAGAAGCTTATTCCTGAAATCACCATAGTATTTAGGGAAAAATATGGACTTTTCTATATAGTCATTTAAGTACTGGTAAAAAAAAACAAAAACAAATGGAGGTGAATGCTGAGTCTGTTTGTAGGGGATTGCTTAGAATTCTACATGGGTCTTTTTACAAGTTGAAGTTCTTGTAGTTTTGAAAAATGCCTTAAAGATGATCTAATTTAGTGTGCGCGCGCGTGTGTGTGTATGTGTTGGGGGGACAGTTATACAACTAGGCATGACAAAGAAGATGATGGATTAGTGGTCATATTTAACCAGGGATGAGAAGTTGCCAAGTGGAAAGCAGACAGGCAGGTTATAGGTTAAAAAAGGATCCAGTCAGGGACATTACAGATCCTAGTAGGTGGTTTACAATTTACCCCAGTGCATTTGTATTAAAGTCTAGGAAATGCTGAACATACCCATTTTAGAGGTATCCTTTTTAGAGGTGTAAGTGTGCCAGACAATGTTTGGATAGTGAAGTCCCCTAGCAAAAAGGTATTTGATTTGATATTTAATCTCTCAATGGTATTAAGATCATTTTTATGACCATTTGGAGACATTGGGATCTGTAGCTAGCAATGAAGTAATGGTTGGATTTATTAAGGATGAACTCCAAAGTTATGGTCACTGGTAAAGTGTGATGAGAACTCCACCAGGCACAAATAAATCGAAGCTCCAAGGTAAAATTGCTTTTAATAAGCACTTTGAACCACTCCACAACAAAGACTGGATCAAATAAAGACAAGCAAAACAAAATAAGCATTATCCACATACACGTTTTTGTTAAAACTTCATCAGTTATACATCCATTTTAAAACTGAAATGCTTTTATATGCTGTTTGAATTTAGTCATAGGTCTGTTGTCCAATCCTTTAACACATTCAATTAAGGTTCATTTAATTGAATGATTAATTCATAAAAACTATGTAAAAAACTAAATAAATAAGTCCAATTCTCTAAAAACATATAATCTCAACTTATACCCTTTTATTATAATTTGTCTAAAATTTAAAACCTTTAATACATTTAAATACATTTAAATAAAACTTTTAAAATGTTTCTGTGTTGTGCTTGATTTGGGCTTTTGGATCTGAAATAACAACAAAGCACCATCTTGTGGCCATTGAATGAATTGCAAAGCCATACACTGAGACCTTGAGAATCCAAAAGAAACACTTGTTTTTGCAATCTGTATAAAATATCATAACAATAAAACCAAAACTGAAAAAACTTCTTTGAGTTAAAAGCTTGGCAGCTCTCATCTTCAAAACTAGGCCAATGATACCATATCATTGAGCCAAAATTCTGATTTGCATCCAAAAGAGCTGCCAATACAATTCTTTATACTCAATGAGTGTCTCCCACATTCCACCTCTTGGATTAGTGGGAACCACTTCCAATACAAAAATGAGTAACCTGTGGTGTTGCATTTTGTGAATGTTTACTCAATGCACTTTTTCTTTCTTCACCCTGACATCATATAAGTGCTGCGTATATTCTCTGTCTGAGCTTTCTCTAGCTCTTTCCAACGTGAAAAGAGGGACATTTTACCAAACAGCTAAATATATGATGCCTTTAGTGTCACAGTTAATAAATGAATTTAAATGTATGGTCATTTTCTTGCTTCTAAAACCATACTTTCCCCACAGATCAGGTAGGTACAATAATTACATCTCCACACTTTTTGTAATCCTTTCTTGGATTTTTCTTGGTTATTACACTTGTTGTTTCATCCCTGCTTCAAGGTAATTCTTGATACTTTTTCCTCTACGATATACATGGGTTAGTTCTTTATCAAAGATAGATTCAAGATCTGAAAATTTTGAAAAGCTATCCCATTCTCTAGAAAATATGTTTCTGACAAAAGCTGATTGTTAAGCTAAAGGTAGTTATTAATATAATGATTAAAATAACTACCTTTTGCGCACAATCAGCTTTATCAGGCTATATTTTCTGAATGGGATAACTTCAAATTTTCCGAATCTTAATCGATAAGATATGCTCGTAGAGAAAATATCAGAAATTACAGCAGGCAGGGATGAATAACAAGTAATAACCAAGAAAAATTGAAAAGATTACAAAGTGTGAAGAGTATTATTACCTGATCAATGAGTTTTAGAACAGAGGAAATGACCATACCGTTAAATTTAACTGTGACACCAAGCATATATTTAGCTGTTTAATGTTCTTTCTCTGCTGTTGAAGAAAAACTTCGAAGGCAAAATATCTGTCATCTTATGATGTCGTGAAAAGTGAAAGAAAAGCGCATTAAACATTCAATAAAATGCAACGCACCGATTACTCATTTTTATTGAAGTGGTTCACTAATCAAGAAGGTGAAATGTGGAGAGACACTCATTGGTATAAAGAATTGTGATGGCAGCTTCTTTTTGGATAATTTGGAGGCTCAATGAATATTGTCATTGGCGTCGAATTTTGAAGATGAGCTACTGGCAAGTTTTCGATTTTGATTTTATTATTGCTTGATATTTTATACGGATGCACGAAACAAAAAGTTCTTTCTGGTCTCAGATCTCGATAATATGTGCAATTCGTCAATCTGAAAGATGAACTGTTATTTCGAATCAAAAGCAAATCAACTTGCTGCAAAGATTTTAAGATTTTGTTTAAATAACATTAAATGGGTTTTAGATTGAACTGAAATTATAAAAGGGTATGATTATGTTTTTAGAAGTTGGACTTATTTAATTTTATGGTTTTACTGAATTAATCGTCAATTAAATGAATAGTGAATGTTAAAGGATTGAACATATTTAAGTATGATAAAACGGCAACAAGGTATCCTTTTTAGAGGTGTAAGTGTGCCAGACAATGTTTGGATAGTGAAGTCCCCTAGCAAAAAGGTATTTGATTTGATATTTAACCTCTCAATGGTATTAAGATCATTTTTATGACCATTTGGAGACATTGGGATCTGTAGCTAGCAATGAAGTAATGGTTGGATTTATTAAGGATGAACTCCAAAGTTATGGTCACTGGTAATTTGACATATGGAGATATAGTTTTACACAAATACAGATACTCCCCAGCAGTTACCCAAGGGCATTAAACATATGAACTTATGCACAACCACTGTGCTGTATGACAGCATCCCACAAAACATAGTCAAGCCAGTGAGCTGCTAACCTAATTGTACTTTACAATATACTTGGATTTGAAGTGTTAACTGACCCAGGAGCTCTGTCAGGGTTTACACTGACAGGAGAATCACAATTTAACAATAAAGCATTTACATGTAATAGTTTATTTTGTGTGCTGAAACTATGAGATGGCTTTTCAGTACACGTGAAGACCAGCCAGATAAAACTACTTCTCTGGATATTTCTGATTTTTCATGAAGTAACATCTTTAAGATGAAGAAAGCAGGTCAAAGTTTCCTTGTCAAAATACAAGAAAATAATAAGCAGGTCAAAGTTTCCTTGTCAAAATACAAGAAAATGTTTCTATCAGTATTCTTTTATTTTTATTTTAGTCTATTTTATTCATAGTTGTTTATATTTTGCTTACTTGTATTTTTGTGTTTTGTTGCAGTATTGTTTTAAATAGTTTTTCTTGCATGTTTAAAAGTTACAGGTTAGGACTAGAAAGTAAACCTTATTACTCACTCTCTGATGCACATGAGTTAACTGTTTCTGAATCATGGAATTAGTTTATTTAAGGTAAGAAAACAGGCCAAGGTTTTCTTGCGGGACTTGGCACAAATTACTGTTTCTGTGGGTATTTCACATTTTGGTTTGTAGTGTGTATTATTATTATTACTGTACAAATATTAGTATTGAACTCTTTTTTTACTGTAGTGTTATTTTGCTTTTAAGTTCTAAGAAAAGTTAAATTTGCAAGTTAGAGCAAGAAGAAAACCTTTAGCCCAAAACAAATTCAAAATGGTTATTGCAAGGTATAAACCTGATAGATACCTTGAGGTATCCATTTGCAGTTCAGAGTGAGCCATCTCTGTAGCCTATTGTAAATACCGATGAGGCATTTTGAAGGAGTGATTTATTTATTTATTGTCTTTTGTTTACCATGACCTAGAAGACCCATTTGCAGCAGAGGCCTGTGGAGAAAAACTCCACATATATAAGCATATTATATATTTGAGACCGGGGTAATACTTAACAGTTCACAATCAAGGATACAAATTTAGAAGGTACCTTCCACAGAGGCCTTTAAACAACAGCAGCAGTAATGCATGAGGAGGAAGAGCAAGTTTGTAGAGGAAAATTATCTTAGTTAAGGCTAAGACAAGAAATGCACATCAGAAAATGCAGTTACTAGGACAGGAGAAGGAAGAAGGTAGGTAAGAGATTAGTCAGGAGTGAAACAAGCAGACCTAAGTAGTGAGACATTGAACGTTGGTAGGTTAGGGTACATGAAATGGGTAGCGGGACGGAGTTCCAGTTTTTAGCAACAGTTTGGGAGTAGAGGCAGAGATCAGGAGATTTTGGGGGTGCTATAGATGGAGATGAGATATTAAAGTGAAGGAGTCTGTAAGGGTTGTAGCAAGGGAGAATGTTTTTGAGGGCAGGATAAACAGAGGATTTGTAAATTATGTGCTATAATTAGCTGAAGGTAGGTGAGGTGATGGGGGAGTTTAAGACAATTTAATGAGTGAGAAGCAGTGCAGTGATGAGTGAACTTTGTTGAGCAAGTAGTAAGCATCACAATTGTACTTAAAGCTCATATCCTAAGGAAAAAACACACAAAAATCTAAACTCTAAGCATTTTTTTTATGAGTGAGGGAAGGAAATATGTAGTTGTGAGCATGATTTTTGCAGTTAAATTTAAGAAATGTTTGTGATGGTATAACATGCTGATTTTTTGGTGAGTTTTTGATATTTTAGATGTGAGGATTGATTTTGAGGCTATCATCATTTATCGTTTGTAGCAGTTTTGATTTGAGGACTACTATTTCTGTGTTATCTAGTATAAAGATATTTGAAGATCTGTGTGAAGACTGGTAGAGATGGGTGAAGGCTGCCAGCCTAGCCAAATAGAATGTGATACATAATTCTGGTATTTGTAAATATAAATGTAAAATACAGGCTTGTTTCTTAAATGAAAGAAAACACTGTAAAATATTGAACTTCAAGATTGTAGCAACATTGCCATCTGCTGTAAGGAAAACTAAGTCAAGCATTTCAGATCTTCCTTTTGAAGTTAAAATTATTTCAAATCTGTCCTTTGATCTAGATAGTGGTACCGAAGAGGCTAGCCGAACACATTCTATTGTTTTAACTTGAGGAATAATTACTAGAGTGTACATATGAAATGTCTTTTATTGTTGTAGTTTCCTGAGCAGGTTTTAGACTGTTAAATAATGTAACCTGATGGCCTGGGAACTCCAGACTAAGTGTCAAAATGATGTAATATGTATACTGTGAAAACCTAAGTGTCAAATGATGTAATCTGGGAGGGCCCAGCAGAAATGTTTGTTAGTGATTTTAAAAATTATTGCTCAGAGAGAGGCTGTGAGCATGTTGATCTTGGACATCTAACTGCCTATGCTCTTAAGTAAGTTACTTTAGAAGTATGTTTTCTTGTAGCAATAGCTAGGACTATAAAGATTAGACTAAGTGTTTTTCTGTTATGTCAGAACTGTACTACGGAATTATTTTAAGTTTCTGTGTGATCTCTGAACTCTTGAATAGCACTGTGGTGTAGTAGTATTGTCTTGTGTTTTAGTATTTATTATTAAATATTTTTAAACCCTTTTCAACTGTGGCTGGTTTATGTAGAGATAAATTAAGCTCTAGAGTACATTGCATGCTTATAAGTGATCCTGTAGTAAGGCCTTCCAATAAGCCTTGACTGATTAGTCACACTACTATTGGATAATAATATTGCACAGTAATAATTGGACACCCTTTTAAGGGCCTTTGGGTAGCTGATAATTATTAGCTGGTGGTGGCAGTAATTACTAGCATATAGTCTGGGTATAGGGGCACAACTGGAGAATCTGTGTCGGCCTTTCTCAAGAGTGTCTCTGAAGTTGTATAAATACTTATCTCTAAGTGTGTGTGTGTGTCAGCTACTTGGGCAGGGACACGGAGCACTGGTTGGACAGAGAGGGTACTGGAGGATTCAGCTTGCCAGATAGGCTGAAATCTGGACCATATAGCTGGGCCAGTGGGGAGTCTTATTGGGGACCTGGGGAGTAAGAGAGTGACCAGCCCCAGACTGACTGTGATCTCTGCGTAACTCTTAAGGGAAATTGCACTTTACTGTGTGTATTTGTTATCCTTTCCTCATATATGAGACGCCCTCTCTGGTGTTAGTGGTGAGGATTGAGGCTCCTTGATTGCTGGGCCAGGGCACGGGCATCACATTAATTGGTGGCAGTGTGGTGCTATCCACTTCACATAATTGGTTTGCAGTGAGTGAGATAGCCACATCACATATTAATTAGTTGGCAAATACTAATTGGCTTGTAGTGGTGTGGGTAGAGTGAATCCTGTAGCTTGTCTACAGTGATCTCTGAAGGTGTTTTGTACTCTAAATCAGCCACACAGTGGATACTCAGTTCAGATCACAATTGTTTTATTTCTTTTGTTAGCTTAGTTAGTCAGGGTGAGCAGGCAGCATGTCAGCAGAGAAGTATGGAAAGCTGACAAGGAGCCAGCTGGTGATGTGCCAGGCTAGGGGACTGGTGCATGGAAACCTGACTAAGGCAGACCTGATTGCAGCCTTGGTTATAGCTGCATCAGAAAACAGCATCCAGGAGGACAATCAGACTGGCAGTGGAGATACAATATCCTCAGAGAATGGGACAGCTCAACCTTTCTGCGAAGGACAATCAGACTGGCAGTGGAGATACAATATCCTCGGAGAATGGACAGCTCAACCTTTCTGCAGTGGACTTAAAAAATCCAGCTGGAGCTAAAGAGACTTGAGTTGGAGGCCAGGGGTTTGGAGATAGAAGGTGAAGAAAAGGAGTGTCAGCGGAGGCATGAGAGGGAAATGCTGAGTCTTTGCCATAGTCATGGAGGTAATGGGGAAGGGAGTAACTGGACCCCAGAAGCACAACAGGGCAGTAAATTTCTTCTGCAATTTAAAGTGGGGGGATAATTTTGATAGTTTCATTCATATGTTTGAGAGGGTATGCAAACAGTATAGTGTTGACCTAAGGCTCTGGGCACACTTCCTGACCCCCTTACTCCATGGGAAAGCTGTAACTTTTTTATCAAAAATGCCTGACTCTGTTTTGATTATACTGCTGTAAAAAATGTCTTTTAGAATGTTTTAAGCTAACACCTGAAATGTATAGGAAAAAGTTTCATGAGCATAGATGCAAGGCAGATGAAAGTGTGTGTGAATATGCTGCTGAACTGAGCACTTATTTCCATAGATGGGTGAGTGGATGTCAGGTCACCACTTTTGAAGGGCTGGCAGACCTTTTGGTGAGGGAACAAGCCCTTAGCACTTTGCCTGAGGACATGAGGATCTGGTTAGCTGATAGACAATGTGCTACTTCAGATGAGTTGGGGAAGAAGGGAGACCTATACCTGGCAAGCAGTTCAGCCCTGCACGGGAAGGGGACCTCCAGTACTGATCATGGGTCTAAAGGAACCCATGGTGGGCAGCACAGACTTCCCCAATAGAATCTGCCAGTAGCAGGGGAAGCCACTAGTCCAGGTACACATCCAGGACCTAGGGTGAAATGTTTTGAATGCAACCAGTAGGGCCATGTGGCATACAGATGTCCTTGGAGGCAAGGCGGAGAACCAAAGGTGAGGGAGCCAGTAAGTGGGGAAAGACAAAATGCCAATAGTAGGTTGTCTTGAGACAACAGGGGTACTAAACTACCATCCTGCAGATGTCCTGAGAGAGAAAGATTTGGATGAGGCAGTACCGTGTACTTATGCAGTTACATGAGGTCAGGCTAGGAGACAAGCATGTGGGTCTGGTAGCCTGGGGGAGACCCAGGCAGACTGCATACTTGCAGTCAGGACTGGTGAAGTGGTTACTTCAGTGTGTGAGCTACACTGTAGCAGTGAGGCTGAAGGTGAGCCACAGCTGCTTGTGGGTACTGTTGTTCCCTTGGACAGGGTAACTGCAAAGGTAGAGGTGAGTAGTAGTACCCAGGCTTGACAGTGAGGCACCACTGTCAGATGATGCCAGACTTACTGTGGAAGGGGAGCTGGGAAGAGTTACAAGGAGAGAGTTGAGACAAGCTCAGCTCTCTGACCCTACATTGCAAGGCCTGAGGCAGGTAGCTAGGGAGGTACCTTATTCTCAAGCGAAGGGGGAATCTGTATACTGGGACAAAGGGTTACTATACAGAGAGTGGACCCCTGAGGAAGGGCTAGAAGGTGAGAGAGTACAGCAGTTGGTAGTGCCTAGAGCCTACCATCTGGTGCTTCTAGCCATAGCCCATGATATTCCCTTTGCAGGTCATAGGGGCATAAAACGTACAAAGAGGCATATTATGTAGAATTTCTATTGGCAGGGATGCACTGGTTGGACAGAGCGGGTACTAGAGGTTTTAGCTTGCCATCTAGGCTGAGATCTGGACTCTATAGCTGTGCCAGTGGGGAGTCTTATTGGGGACCTGGAGAGCAAGGGAGTGACCAGCCCCAGACTGACTGTGATCTCTGTGTGCTCTAAGGGAAATTGCACTTTACTGTGTGTATTCATTACCCTTTCCTCATATATGATGGTGTTTGGTGAGGATTGAGACTCCTTGATTGTTGGGCCAGAGCACGGGTGTCACAATCTGTTTGCTGTTACAGTACTGTTTTGGAAGAAGGGGAGGAGATTAATTTGTTTGGTGTTGATAAGAAATTGGACTTTGCAAAACAGGTCTCAATTGAGGTGAAAGATTCTGTGTTATTTGTAAGAGATGAGAGAGACCATTAGACGGCCATGTAATGTGGAGTCATCTGCATATCGGATGAAAGAGGCTTGACAGTTGGCAGTATGGAGGTTATTGATGAACATGTTGAAAAAAATGGATCCAAGGATGGAATCTTGTGATACTCTTGTGGTGTTGGAGAGGCAAGGGGATAGACTGTGCCTGGTGTTTATCAGATATATTGCTATGAAACCAATTTAGAACATGAGCAGACAAATAAATGCTAGATAGTTGGTGTAAGAGTTTGGGCTGCGAGATCTTGTCAAAGCTTTAGACGGGTCAAGGAATAGTATTGAGACTCTTGTCAGTGTCTTTTGCTGTGTTTAAGGTTCCATGAAGGATACAGGGGTGGAACTTTACTATGACAAGACATGAAACCATATGGAGTAGGGGGTAGCAGCTGATTTTGCAGGATATGTTGGAGCAACTGGGTGTGGATGCATTTTTCTAATAGCTTAAAAAAGGGGAGTCCTTATTACTATTGGACAGAAGTTAGCAACTTCAGATGAGCTTCTACTTTGTGAAAAAGGATGATATGAGCCTTTTTCCATATGGAAGGAACATAGGATGATGTCCTTCAAGGATGCATCTGCAGTCCTAACATATGGGTTGTCCTGCCGCAGGCAGCCCTTCGGTCGGCCGGATTCCAAAGTCTGGGTCTGGCCTCGGCTGATGTCGCACTTCACCCAACGTCATAGCTGCTGTTAATTGGGTATAAAGGCATCAGCCGACGCCATTTTCCTCAGTCTTTCTTGCCGCGTGGCACCCGAAGCAGAAGCTGTTCGCAAGTGCCGGTCGGTCAGAACCAGAGATTACTACTACCGAAGACTTCTAAAAAGCTAAGTACCCCATTGGGGACTCTTTCTTGCCTCAGCCGATGTCAGAAAAAGTAAATAACTGTTTAACTTGTGGGAAACAAATACCTCATAAGGATTTCCACTCTTACTGCCTTCCTTGCTTAGGCCCAGACCACGACGTAGCAGCTTGTCTAGCCTGTACTTCCTTCAACCGACGGACACTTAGACGTCGGTCGGAGTTTGCAGAGGAGTTTTGCCCGCTTTTGCTTACAACATGCCGTCAGACTCCGACTTCACAATTAGCTAAAAGCGTAAAGGAAAGGACCGACACTCGTGGTCCGCGGTTTCGCGAAGCCAACCGCGAGTGTCTCGGTTTTGGCTGAAACCGAGTCCTCGGTTCTTCCTTCGCATGCCTCCTACACCGAGGCCTCATCTAGCATGGCTGAATCTGCTACTGAATTTCCACCTGCTGTTGCAGGTTCTCAGGATTTATCAGATACTATTCCCTTAGACATATCTACTCCTGCACGTGGAGCTGCTAGGTCCCCTGCATCCATGTCTATCAAGGCTTTTTCTAGGGCTAAAGCAGCTAAATCTTCTAAGGCCTTGCCTGCTAAAACCCCCTCACAGGCCTAGCTCTAGTACCCAAATGCTTAGCCTGGCAGAGGATCTCATTTCTTTGATCAGGGGATCCCAACCTCACCCTGACAGGGCCTCTCATCCCCCTCCAGAGAAGAGGCCTAGAGCAGAGCCCCCTGAACCAGTTTCTACAGATTACTCCTCTGATGATTCAGAAAACTCAAATCCTCCAGAAGGCCCTTATTCTCCATATGAGGATTCTGACGCAGAAGACTCCATTCCTTCTGCCTCTCCTCCTGAGGAATTTTCTTTTGGGGAAACCTTGCATGCTATGAGAGAACAATTTCAATGGCAGGGCCAAGATTTTTCAGATTCTAGGAAAAGGCTTAGGACCTTTTTACATTTGCCACAGCATAGGCCTCTAGCCATTCCTCCAGTACTTACAGTTGTGGATGATGCATTTAATGATGCTTGTACTGCCCTGACTCTCTTCCCCCGGCCCCTGCTAAGCCCGACAGATACTACAGGGTCCCGGACACACATTATCACTTGTATAAGGCTCCTATTGCAGATCCTGAAACTATTTCACAGGGCCCCAAAGCTGTAGCAGCTGCCTCTGCCAAAAAACCCCTCCCCTCTGAAAGAGAATCTAGAGCATTAGAGATGGGGTAAAAGTTTATACTTCTGCTACTCTTTCGGCTAGGGCCTTAAACTGTCAATTCCACATGATTCAGTATCAGGAATTTTTGTTAGATCAGCTAACTAAACAGCTGTCCTCTCCTGAACCTATAGACCGTAAGTCCCTTCAGGATTTGGTACATAACACTCAGCAGGTCAGTAATCATTCCTTAAAATGCGGCTATGATGCACTGGAGGCTTCCTTTAGATCAGCTATGACTGGTACAGTGATCAGAAGGCATGCATGGTTAAAAGAGCAATCCTTACCAGACCACGTAAAGTCAAAGCTCCTAGATGCTCCCATGGAAAAACACAGTTTGTTTGGCTCCCCTGCACAGCAAGTGTTAAAGAAGGTGGAAGAAAAAGCAAAATCTGTCCAAACAGTCAAGGATTTCTTACAGGTCCAGCCTTTCCAGACACCACCAGAGCACAGAGAGGCAGAAATAGGTGCCCAAGAGGCAGAGGTCAATCCAGAGGTGCCTACAGGGGATGTCAGTGGCAGCCTAACAACCAGAGAAGTACTGCCACAGATCCAGCCACTACCACTTCCACAGGACAATCACAGTGACTTGGCTCTGATACCGCCTACCAGGGAACAACTAGAAGCACCCTTAGGCAGAAAGCTAGCCTTATTTTCAGTAAACTGGCATTACATTACAGGAGACAAATGGATTTTACAGACAATAGACAAAGGTTACAGGTTTCACTTCCATACTCTACCAAGGAAGAGAGGAATGCCAAACCTACCACCAAACCAAAAAACAAACGCTCTACAACAAATCGACCACTTACTAAGGATGAGAGCTATAGAAAAGGTACCGTCTATGGAACAAGGACAAGGATTTTATTCCAGACTTTTCCTGGTACCAAGAAAGGAAAACCAATGGAGACCTATTCTCGACCTGTCCGCTCTGAACACATATCTTATTGTTCCAAAATTCAAGATGCTGACCCTACAGCAACTTCTTCCCATGCTGGGCAAGGAGTCTTGGCTGGTGACTCTAGATCTCAAGGAGGCATACCTGCACGTCCCTATACGACCAAATTGCAGAAGATACCTCAGATTTCTTGCAGGATCAGAGCATTATCAATTCTCAGCATTGCCTTTTGGCTTATCTACTGCGCCCAGAGTATTCACGAAATGCCTGGCATCAGTAATTGCTCATTGCAGGCTTCAGGGAATTCAAATTTATCCATACCTGGACGACTGCCTGTTACAAGCGGACAACAAAACAAATTAACAAAGATTTGAGAAAGGTTATTCACCTATTGCAAGCCCTGGGATACACAGTCAACATAAAAAAGTCAAGGCTGATACCATCCCAAAGGATAATTTTCTTGGGTGCAGAACTGGACACATCAAACCAAATGGCATTCCTCACAGCAGAAAAGCAAAAGCAACTACCACTCTATTTCATGGCATTAACAACGCAAAACCAGCTTACAGCAAGGAAGATCCTGCAAGCCCTGGGTTACATGGCATCCTGCATAATATTGATTCCACATGCCAGACTACATATGAGGAAGTTGCAATGGTACCTAAGGAATTTATGGTCTCAGCACAAGCACAGCCTAGAAACCCAAATTCCAATAATTCCATGCCTGAAGCAAGAATTCCAGTGGTGGGCTCAGGCCTGTCAATTGAACAAAGGGCTACCTTTCCACAGCCCTCACCCAAGCCAGACTATCACCACGGACGCCTCAGACCTCAGTTGGGGGGCACACATGGTGGACAAGTGCATACAAGGCACTCTATTGGACACAAGACCAGCTGAACCTACACATAAATCAAAAAGAGATGCTGGCAGTAAAACAGGCAATTCAGACTTTCAGACCGTTTCTTCAACAAGGTCATTTGCTGATAAGGACGGACAACACCACAGTTATGTGGTATATCAACAAACAGGGAGGCACACATTCATATCCTCTATGCCGGATGGCAATGGACCTCTGGAATGCGGCCCTGAACCTCAACATTCAGCTCCAGGCCGTATTTGTGCCAGGAAAAGAAAATATACTAGCAGACATCTTAAGCAGAACTACCACGGATGCCCACGAATGGATGCTGCATCCAGACATCTTCAAATCCATTACAAAGAAATGGGGACTACCAGAAATAGACCTGTTCGCATCCCCTCACAACCACCAATTGAGAAAATTCTGCACAAGGACATACCACCCACTTGCTTGGAAGGTGGACTCCCTATCCTTCAGTTGGGAAAACCTGACAGCATATGCATTCCCACCTCTTCCTTTGATGCACAAAGTGCTACTGAAGATCAAAGAAGATCACCCAAGGATCATCCTGATAGCTCCAGACTGTCCGAGGCAGCATTGGTACCCGCTACTGAGGAGTATGTCTCGGGCACACGCATGGCCTCTACCTCTAGTTCCTTTACTGCTAACACAGAACAACTTCAAAATCCTGCATCCAAACCTGAAAACACTGCAGCTAGCTGCTTGGAACATTACATAAAACAAAATAACCCAGATTTATCTCAAAGGGTTAAAGACATTATCCTGGAGGCTCGCAGACCCTCCACAAGGAAAACTTATTCAGCAAAATGGAAAAGATACCTCATTTGGAGTGCAGCAAAGGAGAAAATGTATCATTGGCAAACATAGCTAACATCCTGGAATATTTAGCAGAGCTTTTCCACAATGGCCTGTCTTACTCCTCCATTAAGATTCATGCATCAGCAATTTCAGCAGAATACAACATGGATCCTCCAGTTTTCTCTCATCCTCTACTCAGGCAGTTTCTGAGAGGAATTAAAAATGTAAAGCCTCCAAGGAAGCCACCTTTGCCTACATGGGACCTGAACTTTGTGTTAGAAAAGTTAACACTTCCCCCTTTTGAACCAGCAGCAACAGCAGAATTACAGTTCTTATCTTGGAAAACTGCTTTCCTGCTTGCAATCACTTCAGCAAGAAGGGTTTCTGAATTACAGGCACTAATGGCAGTACAGCCCTTCCTTATCTTCCATCAGGATAGAGTGTCCTTGAGAACTAATCCTACTTGTATGCCAAAGGTGGTCTCCAGGGTATCATTAAACCAAGCAATTCACCTACCAACATTCTTCCCCAACCCACAGAACAGGGGGGAAAGACTACTGCATACCTTGGATGTGCACAGGCAATTGCGCTACTACCTGGACAGAACCAAGAACAATAGAAAAACTGACCAGCTTCTGGTAGCATATGCAACAGGAATGGAAGGAAAAGCAATTTCAAAACAGACAATCTCAAAATGGATAGGAAATTGCATTAGATTTTGTTACTCTTTTCATGGAAAGACAACTCCAGAAAACATCACACCTCACTCCACAAGGGCTACAGCCACTACTACAGCTTTTACGGTGGCTACCAAAGACATTTTAGAGGCTGCTACTTGGAGCTCCGTGCATACATTTGCCAAGCATTATAATCTACCTTTATACTCCAGATCCCGAGCAGGTTTTGCCACTGCTGTTTTGCAAGGGATCTTAGCTACACCATAATCTTCTTAGTGCCTCCTCCCCAGTTTGGCTATGGTATTCTACCCATATGTTAGGACTGCAGATGCATCCTTGAAGGACATAGTACAGTTTTGTACCTACCATAAATGTAGATGTCCGAGAGGTATGCATCTGCAGTCAGCCACCCTCCTTCCCTCTGTGGTACTCCTAGGGTATTTGCCCATCTTGTAGCTAGCTGGGGGAATCTATTATGGTGTATTTGTTTGTATATATGTATATACATGTTTATTTTTATTTGCTCTATACTGTTTGGAATCATTTGCATTTATCCAAATTTAGCCTTCCTAGAGGGCACCTGGCATCTGGGGCAAGAAACACTGAGGAAAATGGTGTCGGCTGATGCCTTTATACCCAATTAACAGCAGCTATGACGTCGGGTGAAGTGCGACATCAGCCGAGGCCAGACCCAGACTTTGGAATCCGGTCGACCGAAGGGCTGCCTGAGGCAGGACAACCCATATGTTAGGACTGCAGATGCATACCTCTTGGACATCTACATTTATGGTAGGTACAAAACTGTACTTTCTTCGTGTTTCACTGTTGCAGTCATCACACTTTGATTATCTGCCTGCAAGTAGCCCTCAGTCGGCCCAAATACCAGAGACTTAGTATTTCTGCGTCGGATGCTGTTGCTCCAGGCCTGATGTCAGGTCTTCAGCCATATAAAAAGAGGCAGACAACGCCATTACATCAGTCTTTCTTGCTGAGGAGCTCAAAGCAGAAGCAATTTGCAAGTGCCAGTCGGCCGTTACCCGAATTTTCGTTTTCGAATTGAATAATCCTTAAGTCTTCTAAAGCTAAGTACCCCATTGGGGATCCTTTTTTCTTGCTCTAACCGATGTCAGAAAAAGTTAACAATTGCCTTGCCTGTGGAAAGCAAATACCTCACAGAGATTTTCATTCTTACTGCGTCATCTGTTTAGGCCCAGATCACAACGTCCCTCGATTTTGGTTTTGTGCCTTGTTTAACGCCCTAACCATTTGTCGTCTAGCTCTCCATCACTAAATTCTTTTACTCTCGATCTCCCTATTCTGAAATGACTTCAGTAAGCCATCCAACTACCGATATTCTGAAAAAATGTAAGGATAAAGACAGAGAAAGACTGCATAGCTCCAAAACTGCTGACGCTTTCGTTAAGCTAGTCACCGGTCCGCCAGTACTCAGTGAGGTGCCTTCGCAGCCTCTGATGCCCACTTCAATGGATTTGCAGGCCTCTGCTGAGACCCATTTGGAGTCTGGTATGCCGCAAGATGCTTCTTTAACTGTGGAACCTGTGGATGTCTCTACCTTGGATTGGTCCGGAGCTACTGTGCAGGCACCGGCTTCTGAGGCAGTTCTTCACTCTACCAATGTTTGAATCAAACAGACTTCATTTCTAACCAAACCTACTGAGTTTCTTAGGCCCAGAGTACACACTATGCCTAGAAAACTGATGACCAAAGTGCATGCTCATGCTCCCATGCCACAAAAACAAATGCTTAGAATGGCTGAAGACCTTATTACGCTGATTAGGGGGAGTCAGCCTTCCCCTACAAAGAGACAAAGAATCCAGTCCCCTTCAGGTTCTATTGACCAGGAGTCCAATGACTCTGAGATGTCCGATTATGAAGACATGCCCTTATCTGCCTATGAGGATTCAGATGCAGAGGAATCCATTCCCTCTGTCTCCCCTCCAGAGGATTTTTCTTTTGGTGAAACCTTGCGTACTTTGAGAGCATTTCCATTGGGAATGCCAAGACTATCCTCAGTCCAAAAAGAGACTTAGAGTTTTTAGAGTTGCCTCAGCACAGACCTTTATCTATACCCCTGTCCTGGATGTTGTGGATGATGTTTTTATGGAATCCAGTCTTACTCCTGACACTTTACCTCCTGCCCGTAGGAAACCAGACAAGTGCTACAGAGTACCCAATACTCACAAGTTTCTTTTCAAGAATCCTACTCCTAGAAGCATCTTGCAGGCAACAGTCACTGGCTCTGTACTGAGAAGACATGCTTGGCTGAAAGAGCAGACCTTGCCAGACCATGTCAAATCAAAATTACTAGACACTCTTTTGAATAAGGACTGTTTGTCTGGCACCAAAGCAGAAGATGTTCTTAAAAAGTGATGGAAGAAAAAGCTAAATCTATGCAGACTGTTAAAGAATTCTTACAAGTGCAACCCCCTAGATTCATTAGGCATTGCCCTTCAAAACACTGGTCCTTTCCAGCCACCTCCAGGTCTTCTCAAACAAGACCCATGGGAAACAGACCACCCTGACTTCTTTACTCCACTTCCCAGTCCTGCCCAATTGCTTGTGCCCCTCAGAGGAAAACTTGCATTTTGTGCAAAAAATTGGATGTCCATTACTCAAGATTGGTGGGTCCTCAACATTGTATCCCAGGGGTACAAATTTTATTTCCATTCACTGCCAACCCAAAGTGGGTTTCCAGACCTTCCTCCAAACCAGTGCGCAGAGGCTCAAAACTAAGTACTTTCCCTGCTCAGTATCAGAGCTATTCAGAAAATAGATAAATCTCTCCAACTAATGAAACAGCCAGTGAACAAAGCAAAACTAGAATAAACAAAAAACCCCAGCCGTACCACAGCAACGAAATTTAATAGTATTGTAAGCACTTTCGAGGATCAACCTCTTCATCAGACTCAAAATAAAAACATTCAAAGACTTAAATAGCAGCATCAATTAGAAACAATCACCATTTAAAGACATAGTATCAACAGTACATCTAAAAATACATACCTAAAATATAACAAACTTAAAAATTAGTACGTCTTACCTACAATACTAGTCAAAGATAGTAAACAAATAAAATAATATATATATATATATATATATATATATATATATATATATATATATATATATATATATATATATGTGTGTGTGTATATATAGTGTATGGTGACAATAGTCCTAAAATAATAAAATATTATTGCTGCAACTTAATGCTTGATGGGCCTAGTCTTTAAAAAAGGTTTGAGGGACACCTTATTGTTTAAACCAGGAGATTTATCAGCACCAAATAAAATAATCCATTTCTGTTCAGCAGCTCTCTTATTATTAGCTAAAATCTCCAGAACTAAAAATTTAAATATATGACAGGGTCCTTCACTTTTGTTATGCATAGCCAGAGCACTACTCTCTTTATCATTTTTAATATCTCGATAGTGCTCCGGTATTCTGTCTTTGAGACGCCTATTGGTCTTTCCAGTATAAAATGAAAAGCATATCTCACAGTATGCTAAATAAACATTAGATGTCTTACAATCTGCATAATGAGTACCATTAAATCTAAAACCTAAGTGGGGGTGCATAAAATTGCTACCTGAATGAATATATGAGCAAGCCATACAGCTCCTACAAGGATGTGTGCCTATCTTGTCAGACTTACTCAAATGGTTTAAGTCAGTAGACCTATAGCATAGATGACTCTTCAAGGATCTATTGTTTTGAAATGTAAAATTTGGTTTCTTATCTTTCACATCCTTCAATCCATCCACACTAGAAAGAATACCCCAATTCCTATTAATAACGTCACAAACTATATTAATATTGCTGGCAAAAGTTAATGGCATCCTTAATTTATTATCACTTTCATGTTTTGGTGCTCTTGTAGTTCTAGCTTCTATAATATTAACAGAGCTTTTGGCTTGTCTATCCCAAAAATAGGGTTTACAATGATCACCTCTAGTCTCCCAAGCTTCACTAATATATCTATCAGTGGCTCGACTATCATAACCTCTCTCCAGAAACTCAGACTTCAAATTGTGAAGTCCTGAATGTAAGTGATCATCATCGTTGTAGAGCCACATTAATCTACACACCTACCCTTTAATTACATTATGTTTCGTATGGTTTGGATGCATACCTGTGTTGTGCAGTAAATTATTCTTCCTCATTGGCTTTCTGTATAAACTACTTCTAACAGTATTCAAATGATCTTTATTAACTTTAATGTCTAAAAATTCAATTTCATGAGCAGAATACTTATGTGTAAATCTCAGAAAGTCAGTGGTCCCTTTTAAATATCGAATAAATGCATTAAAATCAAATTCAGTACCCTGCCACAACAAAAAAATGTCACCCACAAACCTTGTATACCATATTATATGTCTACTATACATCTCATTGGAAAAACAAAAGAATGCTCCCAGTGTTGCAAGGAAATGTTGATGTGGCACAGCTGGTGTTTTTTTGTTTATTTTATCAGAGCTATTCAGCCTGTTCCAGTAGAACAGAGGGGTCAAGGTTTCTACTCCAGACTCTTCCTGGTACCCAGGAAAGAGTGCTCTTGGCAGATCTTTCAATTCTCGACACCTTCCTGGTGGTACCAAAATTCAAAATGCTTACCCTGCAGCAGCTTCTTCCTATGCTAGCCAAGGATATGTAGTTAGTCACCCTAGACTTAAAAGAAGCCTATCTGCATATCCTCATAAGGGAGTCATGCAGGAAATATCTACATTTCATGGCAGGATCTATGCATTATCAGTTCCTCTGCACTTCCCTTTGGTTTATCCACTGTGCCTAGGGTATTCACAAAATGCCTGGCTCCAGCCATTGCATACTGCAGGCAGAGAAATATCCAAATTTACCAGTACTTGGATGACTGCCTGATTCAGGCAGACAGTCAGGAATTGCTGCTGCAGTACCTGGCATTTGTAAAATACCTTCTCACTTCCTTTTGGGTACACCATCAACGAAAAGAAATCAAAACTGGTACCCAATCAAAAGATTGTATTCCTGGGAACAAGCTTGGACACAACTTCCCAGATGGCATTCCTCGCTTCAGAAAAGCAAGTCTATCTGACGACTACTTCAAACAAATGCCCAGTAGAACCCAGCTATCTGCAAGAAAAATACTGCAAGCCGTCGGGCTCATGGCTTCATGTATACTGCTAATTCCATATGCAAGACTGCATATGAGGAAACTTCAGTGGTACTTAAAAAGTCTTTGGTGCCAGCATTCTCAGCACCTGGAAACAGTCATTCCTATCATACCCTAAGGACAGAGTTCCGTTGGTGGGCAGAAGCATGCAACCACAACAAGGGACTGCCATTTACTCAACCCCACTCTGCCCAGACCCTGACCACAGATGCATCAGACTATGCCTGGAGGGCTCACATGGCTGGCAAATGTATAGAGGCCCACTGGAGCCCAAGTCAAATTCATCTGCACATCAACCAAAAAGAGATGCTAGCTGTACAGAATGCCCTCACAGCTTTCAGATCCCTACTCTTTCCAGGACAACTGCTAATAAAAACAGACAACACCACAGTTATGTGGTACATCAACAAGCAGGGGGGGGAACCTGTTCCTACCCACTCTGCAGGTTAACCATGGCTCTGTGGAACATG
The DNA here is from genome assembly GCF_019279795.1 of Protopterus annectens. Lineage (NCBI taxonomy): Eukaryota > Metazoa > Chordata > Ceratodontiformes > Protopteridae > Protopterus > Protopterus annectens. The sequence goes on along the minus strand of NC_056732.1, from coordinate 1,414,029,285 downwards.
GTCTTGGACATCCAAGTCTATCTACAAGCTCAATTCCTGACAAGCGAGCAAAACTCACTGGCAGACAACTTAAGCAGAAATCTCCTAGACCCACACAAGTGGAAATTGGAGCCCAGCACCTTCAACCTTCTGATTCAGAAATGGGGGACCCCAGAGGTGGATCTCTTTGCCTTCTCCTACAACCAATAGCTCAGCAAATTCTGCACCAGGAATCCTCACAACAGGGCCTGGAAAATGGATGCCCTATCCTTTCAATGGGAAAAGATCTCAATCTATGCCTTTCCCCCTCTGCCCCTTCTCTCAAGAGTATTACTCGAGATAAAACAAGACAGGCCAAGGACAATTCTGATTGCTCCAGACTGGCCATGCCAGCACTAGTACCCACTCCTGCGCAGCCTGATAACGGTGTCACCCTGGCACCTACAACAGACCCCAACCCTGCTCTCTGAGCAGGAGTGACAGATTTTGCATCCACAATTGCAAGCAGCCTGGCTTATTCCTTGACTTCTCCACCAGCAACCCTAAGCAAACAGGTGCTGAATGTCGTCTTTGAAGCCAGAAGGCCCAGTACAAGGACATCCTATGCTGATAAGTGGCAAAGGTATTGTTCCTGGATTCAGTCTAAAGGAAAGGACACAGTACTGCCCTCCTTACCTCTGATCCTGGATTACCTAGCAGAACTACTCCACAGAGGCCTGTCCTTCTCCTCCATTAAGATCCATGCCCCTGCCATCTCGGTTCATTACAACACTGAGCCACCTCTATTCTCCCATCCTCTCATCAAACAGTTCTTGAGAGGGGCAAACAACTTAAGGCCACCAAGGAGAGCACCCACCCCTGCTTGAGACCTTAAGTTTGTACTGGAAAAGCTCACGCTTCCCCCCTTTGAACCTGCTGCTTCAGCTGAGTTAAAATTCCTCTCTTGGAAAACAGCCTTGCTTCTGGCCATCACTTCAGCTAGAAGAGTGTCTAAGCTACAAGCACTGATGGCTGTAGAACTCTTCATTATTTTCCATGCTGACATGGTTTCCCTCAGGACTAACTCTTCCTTTATGCCTAAAGTGGTGTCCAATGTGGTTCTCAACCAATCCATCCATTTGCCATCCTTCTTCCCTAATCCTCAAAATAAAGGGGAAAGGAACCTGCACTCTTTGGACATGCACAGACAGCTCAGATTCTACCTTGACAGGACTAAGCCCTTCAGAAAATCTAACCAGTTTCTAGTCAGCTTTGCAACAGGGCAGAGGGCAAGGCCATTTTAAAACAAACCATTTCCAAATGGATAGCACATTTCATCCATTTCTGCTACAAGCACCATGGAAAACCAACCCCTCAGGGGTCAGAACACATTCCACTAGGGCAACTTCTATCTCTACAGCATTTCTCATGGGAGTCCCTACCAGGGACATCCTGGAAGCTGCTACCTGGAGTTCTGTACACACCTTCACCAAGCATTACCACCTGCCTAGCTTTTCCAAATCCATGGCAGGTTTTGCTAAAGCAGTCTTGCAAGGGCTACTAGCCAGCCCAAACTCTTCTTGACTGCCTCCACCCTTCCTCATCTTTGGGAATCCACCCAAGTGTGATGACTGCAACAGTGAAACATGAAGAACATAGTACAGTTGAGTACACTTACCATAAATGTAGATGTTTGAGTGTATTCACTGTTGCAGTCCTCGTTTCCCTCACTCCAGCCCCTTGTTTTTTCTGTCTTTCTCTCCTCTCTATGGCTATTACTATTGGTATTTACTTTTTACTGGTGTTTTCCCCACCATAACTTAGCTCCCTGTTTGGGGGCTCCTGACATGTGGGGCAAGAAAAACTGATGTAATGGTTTATACCCCTGACAGCCTGATGTCAGTCCTGGAGTGACAACATCCAACACAGAAATACTAAGTCTCTGGTATTCGGGCCAACTGAGGGCTGCCTGCAGGCAGATAATCCAAGTATGATGAATGCAACAGTGAATACACTCAAACTTCTACATTTATGGTCAGTGTACACAACTGTACTATTTGAATATGGATCTGTTGATAAGGATACTAACTGGGTAGGCTATGGCTCGAGCACCTAGTGTTAAGATATTCTGGGGGAAGGTTATCTGCTGCAGGGGAAGACAGTTTAAGAAGTATTTTTTTTTGTAATGGACGTGGGGACGGGTTTGATGGTAATGAAAGGAGAGAGGTAGCTTGGGACAAGTTAGGGGAAGTGGTGTTTATAATTTTGTTGGGGGGATACTGTTTAGTATCGGTTGTGAAAGAAATAATGTAAGTTTGGATTAGTTTGGGATAAGGGGTTGAAGTTGGACAAAAGTTGAATGTATAGTTGAGGAGGAGATGCAATCTATAAAGTAAGTATTGAATAAGGTTGCAGTTTGTTGGGGAGAGTTGTTACGAGAGAGAGATTAGGGTCTTTTCTGCTGTCATGATTCAGCAAAGAGTTGATAGAAAACCAAAACAGTTTTGGGTTGTGGTTAGGGGTAGTTTAAAGGTGAGAATAAAATTGTCTTTTTTTTTTGTTTTTTTTTTTTTTTTTTTTACTAAGTTACAAATTTGCCTGAAGGGTTGAAGGCGTTCATTTGATTTACATTTCTTATGTTCATAGGTTCATACTAGGCTATCTGCCCTGGGGCAATTATAAGCCTAGCCCAATTCTGTATGGCTTACGCCACCCCTTGATTTGAGTATACTGTGCCCTTTTTAAGGTTTAGTTTACTGTGCCTCTGTCTAACAGTGACACGGGAGTAATCCCTGGGACAAACCTACGATCCCCCATCCACCTATCGAGATTCTTCTTGAAGAGATTCAGTGAGGTGCTCTGCCTCACATGAACTGGAATTCTATTCCAGAGCAAAGGGAGCCTCTGGGTTATGAACCTGTCCCTCCAGCAAGTTCTATTTATTTCTGTGCTGAGGTTCAAGTCCCTCGAGTGTGTGGCTCTAAGGGATTTAGATTTACTGAGGTGGAGCATGTCCATTAATTCTGGATTTGACATAGCTTTGTATGTCAGGCATAGACCGCCTCGAAGTAGGCGGTATGCAACTGAGTAGAGCTGGAGTTTTTTTAACCGAGCAGCATATGGCATCTGTTTGAGACCCTTGATCCTCTTGGTGAGATACTTTTGGGGTCTTTCTAATTGCTGGTGTCAGGTAAGGTACATCCCAAAAGGGGCATTGTATTCTATGATGGGCCTGATGAGGGATGAATAAAGGGGCACGATTACCTCTCTTGATCTAGATGTGAAACCCTTCGTGATGAGGTGGGCTATGGAGAAGATCTTTCTAACCACTTTGGCAATGTGGTTTTCAAAGGAGAGATTGCTATCAACTTGAGTCCCCAGGTCCCTAATAACTTTCTCTGTACTTAATGTGTTTCCGCCTATGTGGTAATTTGTGGGCACATTGTTTTTGCCAAAGGGTATGACTATACATTTTTTGGCATTTAGCTTTAAACCATGGCGCTGGCACCAGTTATCTGTCTCTGTGAGACCTTTTTGAAGGATGTTTGTGTCAGCTGGAGAGTCGATTATGGCGCCCAGTTTGCAGTCGTCTGCGAACTTGGTGAGCCATAGTTCTCCCACGTTTGCCTGTACCTCGGAAAAGTATATACTGAACAAGAGTGGTCCCAGGACAGAACCCTGTGGGACGCCACTTGTGACCGGTTTCGAGTCTGACATGGCTCAAGCAACTCTCACTCTGTGGGTTCTGTCTTTGAGCCAGTTTGCAGCCCATCTTGTGACATAGGGGTTTATATTTAAGCTGGATAGCTTATCTATGATGCCCGAGTGGGGTATTGTGTCAAATGCCTTTGCAAGGTCCAGATAGGCTGTGTGGCCTACCTTCCCTTCATCTATGGCTTTGGTGACCATTTTGAAGAAGTCAACCAGGTTCAAAAGGCAGGATCTGCCCTTGACAAAGCCGAACTGGGTAGGATCTAGTGTCTGTAGGTCCCCAATGTCTTTGTTTATGAGCTCCATGATGATCCTCTCCATAGCCTTGCAGACTAAGCTAGTCAGGCTTATGGGGCGATAGTTCCCAGGGTCCGTAGAGGCTCCACCTTTGTGGAGTGGGACCACTGTTGCTGTACGCCATTCTGTGGGCACATATCCTGTAGTGAGGCTGAGATTGTATAGCTGTTTTATTTGAGGGGTTAGTTCCTCTTGGAGTTCATGTAGGACGCAACCTGGGACGCCATCTGGTCCCATGGAAGCAGTGTTTTTTGCTTTGGAGAGGGCAGCCTTCACCTGAGCATCAGAGATGTTTGGGAGGCAGCCCTCTGCCGGGATAGATACTTGCTCTTTTGGGGGGGGGTGGAGAAGTTTGCACTGAACCTGTCTGCCAGGATATTGGCGATGTCTGTTGGTTCAGTGTATTTTTTGTCGTTTAGAATCAACTCAGAACAAGTCTGGGAGTTGCATCCCAGGTTTCTAACATAACTGAAAAAAGCCTTATGATTGTCTTTGGTGTCCTGTGCAATTTTTCTCTCGAAGCTGGCCTTGGAGGATTTTATGAGGGATCGTAATTTTTGCTAGTACTGATCAGAGATGCCTTCCCTATTGGGGATTTTGCTCTATCATGTAGTAGCTTCCTCCTTCTGTTGTACAGTTTATTTATGGCAGGGGTCCACCAGACTGGATGCCTGCCTTTGGATGATTGGGTCTTGGTTTTGTTTGGGATAGCATGATCCATGCATTCCTGGAGATGTCTGTAGAATGCGTTTATATAGGATTCTGCAGTTTGGGCGTAGTTTCCACTGGCCCTGGGGCCTTGAAGGATTCCACTTCGGTTTTGAGAAGTGAGAAGTTCACTTTGAGAAGTTTTTCACTGTGGTTTTCTGGGCTGGGGGTGGGGTCGGGATGTGGACATCCAGTGAAATTAATTTATGGTCTGATCTTACCAATGAGGGATATACTTCTGGTGTGGAGCATAGAGTCCCCATGTTGGTAATGATCAGGTCTAGTATGTTGTCCCCTCTTGTGGGAGTGGTGACTAGTTGTTCCATAGCATTTGAGTTTATAATTTCCAGGAACCTTTGGGCTAAGATGCTGGGGCTTGAGTAGTGCTCCCAGTCAATGTTTGGGTAGTTGAAGTCACCCAATATAATGGTGTTCGGAGAGATCTTCATGTTCTCCAATGTTTCCAGGAAAGCTGTGGATTCCTGACTTTGAGAGGGTGGTCTGTAGGATGCTATAAACTGAAAAGCAGTCTTGCCCACTGTTAGTTGCACATGGATGGTCTCCGATACTTCGTGCAATGGCACTAACCTGGAGGTGTGGATATCCTTGATAAATATGGAAACTCCCCCTCCTTTTGTGGTTCGGTCCGGGTTTTGGGGCTGAAAAGCATGATATGAGGTATAGCCCGGTAGTGCTGGGGTGCTCTCTGGAGCCTTGAACCAGGTTTCTGTCACTGCACAGATATCGATGTTCTCCATAATGAGGAGAGCTTTGAGTGCGTGCATCTTGAGGTTAAGACTTCTGGCGTTAAGCAGCATTACCCTTAGTTTCTTGTTCCTTGTGCTGTCTATGGGGGTGGGTTTGACTTTTGAGCCTTGCCTAAAAAAGACACTATGGGGGTGGCAAGAGCCTTTGCCAATATCCAAAAGCCCAGTGGTGACAGGTGCAAGCCGTCCCTAGCGAAGCAACGTGGCTTGTCGAGCATGTCATCCCAGGCTGACAGACACCGGATCCCCTTTGAATGACACCAAAATTTTAGCCAATTGTTAAAATCGATCATTTTGTCTTTGTACTGTGGCATCATTCTAGGTGAGGGTAAGATGCTGCTCAAGGTCAGGGTCATACCAGCCTGGGCTACATGATCAGAGAGTACCTTTCTGCCATTGTTTCTAAGCTATGTACCTATCCTTCAATCAAAGTTTTTTGGGTTGTTTAATAAGCCAAGAAGCAGGATTTGATTTGAAACTTTCTGCATGCAGTAAGGCTACACATTTAAGTGTGTTCAGAAATGCTGTGTTGAAATAGTTGATGGCTTCATCTGAGAGTAGGCTTTTTAATGGAAACCAATTCATAGCCAGTAATGTACCATTGAAAGACTGAAAGGTTAAATATCTTTAGTTCATGTTTTTGTTATCTGACAGGTATGCTTTCTTTGGAAGTAAGCAAGGATAGGGTCACTTACAGCAGCAGAAAGGATACCAGCAGAGTTATGATAACTGGATTCAGATGCCAGTATCTAGTGAAGGATGGTGACTTTGTCATGTTTGTTGTTAATATCTGATTGGAGATGTTATGAGTTATGTAAAACCAAATAGGTTTATACTGTCAGAAGGGTAGTCTAGAGATAAGGTTAGCCAGTCAATTTTAGGTCACCAAGAATGATGGTTTTCATTGCAGATTGTTCTATTTATGAAGAGAGAATGCCTTCTAGTATAGGTATATTTTTGTCTGGTGGTATATATATAATATGATATATGTTGCAGTAGTCTACGGTGTGGGATTTCCTGCCTTCAGGCAACTTGTACGTCGGCTCCTATACAAAAGCTTCAGCTTGGCTGTTGCAGCTGCATGAGATGTCACACGAAGGGCCATAAGCCAGGGACCTTAAGTGTGACATCTGCATGCACAATCCACAGAACATTTCAGCCGCAGATGACTTTGCATCGTACGATCACTCTCCAGATGTCTGATCGATTATAGATAAGTAACCTGTTGGATTTTTTGCATTTCTAATTTTTTACTGATCTTTTGCATTGCTGAGGCTTAGTTGTTGTAGCTTTCAGCTGATGTCAGGTAAAAAAGGAAAGTGCCAGTGCGGGTGCCAAATTTGCCATAAGGACGCCCATGACAAATGTGTTTTCTGCATAGGCCGGGAACACTATCATAACGCCTGCTCTATTTGTAAATCTTTTGTGCCCAAAACCTTACATAGCCATCTGGCAGCTTTAAATCTTTACTTAGAAAACCAATGCCTCAAACGGCTGGCTCTCAGGATGGATCCCACTTTGGAGGCCGCCCAAGAACCTCTGCAAATGAAGGCCAAGATGCCTAGGCCTTCATCATTTGCCGCTTCGCACCTGGACGCCCCGTCAACTACCGATGTAGGAGTAAAGGAGCGCTCTGCAGATCTGTCAGCTACACTGACCTCCCCTCGCAGAGGCCGCTGAAAGCCAATGTCCAGCACGTCCATGGAGCTTTCTCAGACACTGATACCTGTTGATGTCGAGGGGGAACTAGATTTGGTGGTTCCTTCAACTGGGATTCAGACCTCGGATGCAGCCACTGCCAAATCCAGCTGTAGACCAACTCCAACCAAAAAGCAGAAAACAAAACATATTACACCTGCTTCTGAAGCCCCTCTAGACTGGGAGGCCTTCACCTCTTCTCTTATGCAGGCATTTATGGCCATTAGGCCTTCTGCCTCGCCCACAACTATGTTGCCTCTGTTAAGCCCAAGGCCTACCTCTGCTTCTTCTATTCCCATGGCTCCCCTTCTTGAGCAAGAAGAACATCATGAATCTACCTACTCTTCCTTGATGAATCCATCTCTTATGCATCCCAGATTACTTCTCCCAAAGAATATTGCTCTCCTGATGATTCTGTGGAAGGGGATTCTCCACCTGAAGACATTACATTTGGTGGAACCATCACCAAAATGAAAGACTATTTTAAATGGGATACTTCCAAAATGACAGAAATCCAAAAAAGATACTTTGAACAGCTGCAAGTGGAGTCCCCCTCCCCTTCAGCTGTACCCCCTGTTCTTCCTGCATACTTGGATGCCTTTACTGCAGCCTCTAGAACTCCTGACTCATAGCCTCCTGCACCTAAGTGCCCAGACCACTTCTACAAGGTGCCAGAGGAACAAAAATTCCTCAAATAGCCACCCTTAGCAGACCCGGCAGTGATTGCCACTGCCCCTGATACACAGTCTAGGTTGTTACCTTCTGCCTCCCTGTTGCCCACGGATAAAAATAGAAAATCCATGGATAGTATAAGCAAGAAGATGTACACTTCCTCCACTTTGGTTTTCAGAGCCATTAACTATCAAACACACATGTCGAAGTATGCCCTGGACTTAGTATCCCAAGCCACCTGTATGCTGGCTTCAATTCCTGACAGTCCAGTTAAGACTATCTCCTCCAAATTGTCCTTAGCCCTACAAGTAGCTAGACACTCTATAAGATGCAGCTACGATGCTGCAGAAGCTTCTGCTTGCTCTGCAGCATCAGCATCTGTCCTTAGGAGGTATTTCCGGCTTAGACTACAGAATCTGCCAGAGGACTTCAAGTCCAGAATCTTGGATGTCCCCCTGGATTACAACTTCCTCTTTGGAAAGCAGTCTGCAGATATATTTAAGAATCTGCAAGAAAAAAGCAAAGAATTACAGGATATTAATCATCTCCTGGTATCCATTATACCCAAATTTTACAGGAACTAGGCAGCTAAGACTACCTTTGTTAGGAGTAACCTGCATTCTGCTGCTTCCTCCTCCAGACCCAGAAGAGGGACTAGAAGACATTCCTCATCCAGGCCCACTGAGCCACCTCCTCAGCCTAGACAACCCTTTCAGGACAGGGGATGTCCTAATAATGTGTGACTGCCTTGCTCATCTTCCCCTCTCAGTTCGCCTTACCCACTGTCTCCCCTTCTGGCAGAAAATTTCCACAGACCAATGGGTATTAGCCATTATTCAGAAAGGATACTTTCTATCCTGGAAACAAATTCCCCCCTGGAAGGGAATTCCATTTCCCCCAAAAAGCCAATGCCATCTCCTACCACAAATTCTGTCAGACCTGCAGCAGCAAGGCACAATAGAGCCTGTTGCCACAGGACAAGAAGGAAAGGGATTCTATACTTGTCTGTTCCTGGTCCCTGGAGTCCCATTTTGGATCTCTCCTCCCTAAACCTTTATCTGCAGGTACCATCCTTCAAAATGCTGTCACTTCCCACTCTCTTACCCCTCATACCCTCAAATGCTTTCATGGTCAGCTTGGACCTAAAAGATGCTCACCTACACATTCCCATCAGGGCCTCACACAGACATTTCCTGCATTTCTGGCCCATCTTCACACTTCCAATTGACAGACTTGCCCTTTGGCTTATCCACTGCCCCAAGAGTGTTTACAAAGTGCGTAGCTCTAGCCATTGCCTTTTGCAGGACCCAAGAAATCCAGATTTACCCATATCTGGATGACATCCTTATTCTAGCACAGTCAAAAGATTCCCTCTTAAGACATCTTCACTTCACTGTGTCCCTACTACAAAGTCTAGGGTTCATCCCAAACCTCAAGAAGTCCTCCCTGAACCCAGACAGGGACAAGATATTCCTAGGTTGCAGAATCAATACAAAATGAATGAAAGCCTTTCTCCCACAGGGCAAGGTTCTATCTCTAACTTCCTACTTCCAGGAAGTCTTGCTCTCTCAGACAGTCACTGCAAGGCAATTCCTTCGACTCCTGGGACTGATGGCAGCAACCATTCTCATGCTACCATTGGCCAGAATGCATATACGAAAAATGCAATGGTACCTCAAACATATTTGGTCACAACACCAGAGTCACTTGGAACAAGTTATCCCCCTTCTTCTCCGTTTAAAGAAGGAAATCTTTTGGTGGCTCCAACAAGTTCAACTAAACCAGGGACTTCTACTGCAGTCCCCACAACCCACACAAATATTGCATACAGATGCCTCAGACTCAGGATGGGGAGCCACCTTCCACTCTTAAGAGTCCAAGCTTGGTGGCAACCTCCCATGAAAACCAAACACATCAATGTAAGGGAGATGACAACAGTTCTTTTAGCTCTACAGACCTTCTTACCCCTACTGCTACCAGGTCCTCTTCTGATAGTGACAGACAATACCACTATAATGTGGTGCATCAACAAACAGGGAGGTACCAAGGCATACCCATTGTGCAGACTAGCCCTACTAATTTGGGACCTAGCATCCCAGCACAACCTATACCTGCAAACCAGCTACATGCCTTCACAGGACAACAAGCAAGCAGACCTCCTGAGCAGAACATCCTCTCCACAACACGAATGGATGCTGGACTGGACGGTCTTCCTAGACATAGTCCACCGGTGGGGCATTCCACAAATAGAGCTGTTTGCCTCCCCCCAGAACAGGCAGCTGCAGACCTTCTGCACAAAGACTTACTCACCCCCAAGCCTGGAGAGTAGACGCCTTCAGTTTCACCTGGGAGGGGAAGTTCCTTTATGCCTTCCCCCCTTCCCTCATTCAGAAAGTCCTTCTGAAAATCAGGAAGGACAAACCAAAAATCTTGCTAGTGACTTACTACTAGCCAAGGCAGCACTGGTTCCCCCTTCTACACAATTTAGCCAAGGGCAATCACTGCAAGTTACCCCACAAGGTGGACCTTCTGACACAAGACAAAGGAACTCTCCTACACCCACACTTGCAAATGCTATCCCTGACTCTGTGTGTGATAAATTACTAACCCCATTCAGACACCACTACTCAGGGGACGTGCTATCAGTCCTCATGGAGGCCAGGAAACCCACTACTAGAAAATCATACCTTGCTAAATGGGAAAGATTTACTCAGTGGTGTCTGAGACAGGAAAGGGACCCTTATGAGGCTGACACCCCCCTAGTCCTCTCATATATGTGTCAACTTATAAAGGGTGGAATTTCCTATTCTTTGGTGAAAGTGCACCTTTCCGCATTATCAGCCTTCTTACCTCTGGAGCCTCCCTTGTTAGCCAGGCTACATGTGAAACTTTTCCTTAGAGGTCTTACACATCAGACCACCTAAGAAGCCTATCTCTCCTCCATGGGACCTGAACTTCATCCTGGAAAATTTCACCCAGCTCCCCTTCGAACTGACTAATACAGCCTCTCTACAGTTTTGTACTTGGAAAACAGTCTTGTTAGTGGCTATTACCTCTGCCAGAAGGGTTTCTGAGCTACAAGCCTTAATGGCATGCTCACCTTGCACCATTTTTCACAGAGAGAGTGTCACAATGAGAACTAATCCCTCCTTCATGCCCAAGGTAGTCAATGACTTATCTCTAAATCAATCCATTCACCTACCCAAATTTTCCCCTCTCCCAATAACCAAGGAGAGAGGATACTCCACTCCCTAGATGTCAACAGGCAACTGAGATTTTACCTGGACAAGACTAAAGACATTAGGAAATCCAAACAACTCTTTGTATTTTTCCACCCCAGGGCATTGGGCAAGGCAGTCACCAAACAGACCATTGCATCATGGATTAGAAAGGCAATCTGTTTCTGCTACTCACACCATGGAAACAAACCTCCAGTTGGGGTTAAGGCACACTCCACACGAGCAGTGGCCACTTTCAAGGCTTTCCAAAAAGGCATGAACACAGCTTCCATTATGGAAGCAGCTACATGGTCCACTATCCACACTTTCACCTAACATTACAAATAGGACCAAATCTCCAAAGCACATTTAGGATTTGCCAGGGCAATCCTACAAGGCTTTGAGGAATCATCTTCTGCATCCGCCACCCTTTCATCAAACTAAGCTGTGGTACTCTCCCACACCAAGAATACTGCAACACAGGAATAGAAGGACTTAGAATAGTTGTGTAAAATCTTACCATAGTCATAGATGTCCTTCTCTTCCATGTTGCAGTATTCCTTCCCACCCACCATTCCCCCTCACAGATTCTACCAGTCCATCTGTTCCCTAATACCTCTCTACATTACAGAAGAGAACCAGTGCCTTTTACATGTGACCTTTGGCAGCCTATCCTGTTGGGCCATCTACTTTGCCTGCTTAGCTTCAGGTTCTGAGGATTGTGCGTGCAGACATCACACTTAAGGTCCCTCTTTATGGCCCTACGTGTGACATCTCATGCAGCTGCAACAGCCAAGCTGAAACTTTTGTATAGGAGCCGACGTATGAGTCACCTGAAGGCAGGAAATCCCACACGAAGAATACTGCAACATGTAAGAGAAAGACATCTATGGTTATGGTAAGATTTTACACAACTATTCTTTCCTATTTAAATTTAAGAAAGTAAGTGTTTAGGCAGTCTGGAAGTTTAGGATTGTCTTGGTGAATTGAGAGATGCTGTAGGAATTACAGTAAAGGAGAACTATGCTGCCAGTTCTGTTTTTAACCTGTTTAATTATTTGTAGGTAGGGGGAAGAATTTCTCTGTCATTAATATTTGGTTTAAGCCAGGTTAAGATGTCATCAGTGTATTGAGATATCCAGGTATGCAGTTTGGTTATTTTATTACATATACTATGTGGATAGTCTTTTGATGGATTGTTAGCATTGGGAAGGGAGATGTATTAAGTTGAGTGGGGTTTAGAGTTAAGAGCAATGGAATAGGATGAAGGGACTGTTATGAGTGGAGATAAGTAGAGTGTTGAAAGAGAGAGTGGTGAATGATGTGGGTGTTAAGTTCCAGATCTGAGGTGGATTTCTCCACATTGTGAGAGTTTCAAGGTTTGAAGTCTGTGGGTGGTAACAGCTTTCATATTTGTATAGCATATTTGATTTTTGTAGGTGTGGTTGGAAACAGTCATACCTCTTAACCTCTTAGTGCAAGAAATCTGAACAGTCTAAAATAATTGGGAGACCAAGGCCCAAAAAAGGGACAGAGTTTAAATATTGGTCTTATAAGCTTAGAAAGCTGCTAGAATAACAGGATTTGTGTTAGCATGCATTTCTGAAGATTATGAAGTCTGAAACTCAAATGTGTGTCATTATTTGGTGACCTCAGTCCTCAATGATTTGCCAGAAATCCACAAATATTAGGCAAAAATCTTGAACATTCTGTGAAAATCTGGACAGTTGCGAACTATGAATGGAGTAATTTATGTCTAATGAGGAGACTGGTGTTAAGGTTATAAAGATTTATAGGTTCATAGGTTCATACTAGGCTATCTGCCCTGGGGCAATTATAAGCCTAGCCCGATTCTGTATGGCTTATGCCACCCCTTGATTTGAGTATACTGTGCCCTTTTTAAGGTTTAGTTTACTGTGCCTCTGTCTAATAGTGACACGGGAGTAATCCCTGGGACAAACCTATGATCCCCCATCCACCTATCGGGATTCTTCTTGAAGAGATTCAGTGAGGTGCTCTGCCTCACATTAACTGGAATTCTATTCCAGAGTGAAGGAAGCCCCTCTGGGTTATGAACCTGTCCCTCCAGCAAGTTCTATTTATTTCTGTGCTGAGGTTCAAGTCCCTCGAGCGTGTGGCTCTAAAGGATTTAGATTTACTGAGGTGGAGCATGTCCATTAATTCTGGATTTGACATAGCTTTGTATGTCAGGCATAGATTGCCTTGAAGTAGGCGGTATGCAACTGAGTAGAGCTGGAGTATTTTTAACCGAGCAGCATATGGCATCTGTTTGAGACCCTTGATCCTCTTGGTGAGATACTTTTGGGGTCTTTCTAATTGCTGCAGGTGTCGGGTAAGGTACATCCCAAAAGGGGCATTGTATTCTATGATGGGCCTGATGAGGGATGAATAAAGGGGCACGATTACCTCTCTTGATCTAGATGTGAAACCCTTCGTGATGAGGTGGGCTATGTAGAAGGTCTTTCTAACCACTTTGGCAATGTGGTTTTCAAAGGAGAGATTGCTATCAACTTGGGTCCCCAGGTCCCTAATAACTTTCTCTGTACTTAATGGGTTTCCGCCTATGTGGTAATTTGTGGGCACATTCTTTTTGCCAAAGGGTATGACTATACATTTTTTGGCATTTAGCTTTAAACCATGGCACTGGCACCAGTTATCTGTCTCTGTGAGACCTTTTTGAAGGATGTTTGTGTCAGCTGGAGAGTTGATTATGGCGCCCAGTTTGCAGTAGTCTGCGAACTTGGTGAGCCATAGTTCTCCCACGTTTGCCTGTACCTCAGAAAAGTATATACCGAACAAGAGTGGTCCCAGGACAGAACCCTGTGGGACGCCACTTGTGACCGGCTTCGAGTCTGACATGGCTCCAGCAACTCTCACTCTGTGGGTTCTGTCTTTGAGCCAGTTTGCAACCCATCTTGTGACATAGGGGTTTATATTTAAGCTGGATAGCTTATCTATGATGCCCGAGTGGGGTATTGTGTCAAATGCCTTTGCAAGGTCCAGATAGGCTGTGTGGACTATCTTCCCTTCATCTATGGCTTTGGTGACTGTTTCAAAGAAGTCAACCAGGTTCAAAAGGCAGGATCTGCCCTTGACAAAGCCGAACTGGGTAGGATCTAGTGTCTGTAGGTCCCCAATGTCTTTGTTTATGAGCTCCATGATGATCCTCTCCATAGCCTTGCAGGCTAAGCTAGTCAGGCTTATGGGGCGATAGTTTCCAGGGTCCGTAGAGGCTCCACCTTTGTGGAGTGGGACCACTGTTGCTGTACGCCATTCTGTGGGCACATATCCTGTAGTGAGGCTGGGATTGTATAGCTGTTTTATTTGAGGGATTAGTTCATCTTGTAGTTCATGTAGGATGCAACCTGGGACGCCATCTGGTCCCATGGAAGCAGTGTTTTTTGCTTTGGAGAGGGCAGCCTTCACCTAAGCATCTGAGATGTTTGGGAGGCAGCCCTCTGCCGGGATAGATACTTGCTCTTTTGGGAGGGAGGGGGTGGAGAAGTTTGCACTGAACCTGTCTGCCAGGATATTGGCGATGTCTGTGGGTTCAGTGTATTTTTTGTCATTTAGAATCAACTCAGAACAAGTCTGGGAGTTGCATCCCAGGTATCTAACATAACTGAAAAAGCCTTATGATTGTCTTTGGTGTCCTGTGCAATTTTTCTCTCGAAGCTGGCCTTGGAGGATTTTATGAGGATCGTAATTTTTGCTAGTACTGATCAGAGATGCCTTCCCTATTAGGGATTTTGCTCTATCATGTAGTAGCTTCCTCCTTCTGTTGTACAGTTTATTTATGGCAGGGGTCCACCAGACTGGACGCCTGCCTTTGGATGATTGGGTCTTGGTTTTGTTTGGGATAGCATGATCCATGCATTCCTGGAGATGTCCGTAGAATGCATTTATATAGGATTCTGCAGTTTGGGCTGTAGTTTCCACTGGCCCTAGGGCCTTGAAGGATTCCACTTCAGTTTTGAGAAGTGAGAAGTTCGCTTTTGAGAAGTTTTTCACTGTGGTTTTCTGGGCTGGGGGTGGGGTCGGGATGTGGACATCCAGTGAAATTAATTTATGGTCTGATCTTACCAATGAGGGATATACTTCTGGTGTGGAGCATAGAGTCCCCATGTTGGTAATGATCAGGTCTAGTATGTTGTCCCCTCTTGTGGGAGTGGTGACTAGTTGTTCCATAGCATTTGAGTTTATAATTTCCAGGAATCTTTGGGCTAAGGTGCGGGGCTTGAGTAGTGCTCCCAGTCAATGTTTGGGTAGTTGAAGTCGCCCAATATAATGGTGTTCGGAGAGATCTTCATGTTCTCCAATGTTTTCAGGAAAGCGAATGGGATTCCTGACTTTGAGAGGGTGGTCTGTAGGATGCTATAAACTGAAAAGCAGTCTTGCCCACTGTTAGTTGCACATGGATGGTCTCCGATACGTGCAATGGCACTAACCAGGAGGTGTGGATATCCTAGATAAATATGGAAACTCCCCTCCTTTTGTGGTTCGGTCCGGGTTTTGGGGCCAAAAGCATGATATGAGGTATAGCCTGGTAGTGCTGGGGTGCTCTCTGGAGCCTTGAACCAGGTTTCTGTCACTGCACAGATATCGATGTTCTCCATACTGAGGAGAGCTTCGAGTGCGTGCATCTTGAGGTTAAGACTTCTGGCATTTAGCAGCATTACCCTTAGTTTCTTGTTCCTTGTGCTGTCTATGGGGTGGGTTTGACTTTTGAGCCTTGCCTAAAAAGGCACTATGGGGTGGCAAGAGCCTTTGCCAATATCTGAAAGCCCAGTGGTGACAGGTGCAAGCCGTCCCTAGCGAAGCAACGTGGCTTGTCGAGCATGTCATCCCAGGCTGACAGACACTGGATCCCCTTTGAATGACACCAAAATTTTAGCCAATTGTTAAAATCGATCATTTTGTCTTTGTACTGTGGCATCATTCTAGGTGAGGGTAAGATGCTGCTCAAGGTCAGGGTCATACCAGCCTGGGCTACATGATCAGAGAGCTCCTCTATGTCTCTTTTCATGTAGTCCAGGGAGGTTCGTCTCAGGTCATTCACACCAGCATGTACAATGACTGAGTCATATTTGTATTTGCTTTGGAGTGACCTGAGTGCTTGCGTTTTGTGTCGGATCCTAGCACCCAACAGGCAGCTCACCATGACCTTCTCTTTATTCAGCCTGGTGAGCAGGACGTCAGTGTGTCTGACAATAGAGTCACCTATAACAAGAGTATTAGGTGTGTTATTCAGCCTTAATGGCTGTGGCTGCTTGGCACACTGACTTTGTGGGTTATGTGTTGTGTGTGTTTTGTTTTGAGGTAGCGTTTGCTTGGATGTCTGCTTTGGAGGTCTCTGTTGCTTAGGTAGATTTTTATTTAGAGCCTCCAAGTATGTTTTTGTGTATTTATGTGTTTGGTTCGCTGATGTGGTGGGACTATGTGATACTGGAATTGTGTTGTGTGAGGTTACCTTCTCCTCCTCACCAGTTTTGAGATGAGAGAGCTCAGTCTCCAGTTTGGCTAAACATTCCTTCACATCTTACAGTCTTTCCTTCAAATGAGATATCATGGCAGTGGATCAAGAGGTGAAAGTATAAATTATTATTAGTGTGGTGGATAGGCTTAGGAACTAAAGTTGAGTGAACTAGCAGTAGTAGTAGGAAATAACAATGGAAGAGTTTATTAATAGGATGATGATAAAAAGTAAAAAGTAAAATGTTGGAAGAGAAAGACTGTAAGATGTGAAGGAACGTTTAGTAAATTAATGTACTTTGTAGTATATGATTAAGCTTTTCCCTACCACATTCCCTCTAATAAATTTACAGGTATAATTAATATTCTTGAAAGTGAAGGGGGTAGTTCTGAGAAGTTAGGAGAGGCTGACAAGATAGTAATGGGGAAAATGGATTATAGAAGCAGAACGCACTTAGGAAAGTATTGATTTGATTGGTTTCTTAGTCCCACTACCTAGTCATTTGGTAGAGTGGGTGGAGTCAATTCATCACCACCTATGTGGTCTGGAATATTGGATCCCCTTCTAATATTCGAAAGGCCTTATACTTCAATTCCATTTTCACGCGATGAAAATCATAAAAACGAAATACCCAAATGGTGAATTTTTCCCAAGGCAAATAAATACTTGCCCAGCATGCCCTTTTCTACACTGTAGTGTGATCCCAGAGTTTATATATGTATATATATATATATATATATATATATATATATATATATATATATATATATATATATATATATATAGTTATGGGGTGTAGCCCCCCACATAGGTGGGTTTTATTTACTCCAGTGTGTTTCGTTGGAGTTTGGGCAAGTGTTTACTTTCCCTGGGAAAAATTTGCTGTTTCGGTATTACATTTTCTTGATTTTCATCTCACGAAAACACCTTGCATTCCTGAGCATTTTCTAAAAAATTAATTTTAAGCATGAGACAAACAAATGCAAATATTTTGTGAACCATAAAGACTATTAAAACTGTATAAATATCAATGTTCTCAGTAAAAAAATATTTTTACAGTGATAATAGTGAGAGCATTCATAGTTTTTTATAAAAATACTAATGCACACAAACCCCAAATTATATTTTTTATACTTTCACAGATTTTAATGATGTGAAAGCTATACAACCTAGACATATATTGTTAGAACATTTTTGTTAACCAGACATAAGCTTTCACATGACAACAAAGAGTTCCTTTGTGTATTGAGATATTTACAGAAATATGAAAACCTGTTTAATAGTGTAATTAGTGATAAAAATAATCCTGGACATCTCTCAAGATGTGCAACTTACAGTGCAAATATCAGAGACAGTTTGTAAGGTACTTGGTTTGTGAAGCATTAAATACACAAAGAAATATTGCATGTTTTCATAATTATGAGCAAACTAGCAATATTTCCAGTTTAGCACAGTGTAAAACAGCATTCTCAGTGTATTATCCTATCTCCCACATTGGTGTTTCATACCATACACCTTAATAAAATGTAATTTTCTCAGTTATAAAAACATGAACATAAGTATGAATAATACATGACAAATAAAGATTAATTTCTCCACTGCAGAACATCCTAGACTAACAATCTTACTGTCATTTTGTTAACTCCTTGCTCTTTCTAATATTGTCTATTATTCTCTGGTAAGTCACTTAAAGAAGCCAGACCCAAAAAATTTGTGGATGTCATAAGGAGGTATGGGTGTGAACTGGAAGTATACAAAAAGGTGCCACGGGCTTGAGTGATTAAAGTATAAGTGTGGTTGTACTGGGGTGGCTGAGAACTCAGGGCTGGGCAGAGGAGTAGTGTAAGCCAGAATGTAGTGAGCGGGACAGAACTTGTTCCACTTGCAAGGAAGGTCCTGGGAAAACTGGCCCAAAAGGAGGTAAGTGTGTATAACTGTTACTGCTTACACTGTAATGCATAAAGTAAATTATACAAAGCAGGAATTTAATATAAAAGTTTACATACTTGCTAGTAGGGCACTGATGGCAAAAATAGTTTAGAACATAAAAATAAAATGATTAAAACAGAAAAGTGTGATTAGGGGAGTTTGACAAAATACTGCTTATTGGGAACTTTTTTTTTTTATTTAACATTTGCTAACCGGTAAAGTCTGACTTGGAACAAAGCCAATTTTCAGCGGAGGCCCGAGGAGAAACACTCCAGACTGTTGTAAAAAAAATAGAATAATACTAAAAAAAAATCTGCTAGTTAATTACCCGATGTTTAAAAACTGGGTGGTGGTTGTGGTGTTGGAGTGCAATAGATGTATCTTATGTGGTTATATGAAATACTATTAAAAGTAAACTACGTAGTGATAGATTGGGGGGGGTTGCATAAAATATGTAGAGGTTGTCCACTTAAGCTGATTACATTTTACTTATCCCCTTATTATCTTCATTTCCGCAATGTGTACGCAACAATGCCCATAGCTTCACCAACATTTCCATTATACTTTTAAAATATTTGGTTAGTACAAGCACTTTGTACTGGTCTAAGCTGGAGTTGTGATCATATGAAACAGAACATATACTCTTTAAAAAGAAAACTTAAATAATTGGTAAAATTGTATGTTTTGATTAACAGTATACAGTTATCAACATTATATTTTTATACTGGAAGAATCTTACTTTACATTAAGCAAAGAAGTACATCAGAATGATATCAAGACAAGATACATTCCAACTGCTACTGAAAGTAAAATTAAAAACGTTTACATTTTATATGATCAGTTACTATACCTGGTGATTTTCAACAAGTAATGAAGGAAAAATTACCCTGTCAGTAATGCTAAATAAAATGGTAGCAGGGACTTCTGGTATGGTGGTAAGCAAGTTGGCTGCTTAAAGCAGCACTCCCACAAAAGACACAAGTTTGTAATTAAGGAGTTGCTGCAAGAGTTTGTGTGGGTTCCAATTAGAAACAAGATTGCTTGTGTCCAGTAAGAGGAAAACTGGCACAAAAGCAAAAACACAAGTTGTAAAACAAATGCAGTGAGAGCAGAGTACATGGCAGTGGAGGGAGAAGAAAGACCAGGAGAGAATCGATCTATTAAAGCATAGAGTACAATGATGGAGAAGATTAATCAAACATTTAAGGAGGTCTTCAATATTAGTGGGACACTAGCAGATTACATTAGAAATAATAAGAAAGTTGAACAAATAGAAGGCACATTATCGCAGCATGCAGAGGAAATCAGAGTGCTACAGAAGGAAAATAGCATTTGAGATGGACTTCAGGAGGAAATAACAGGTAACAGAGTTTGAGGGCTGAGCAACAAGAGAGAATTTGCATTTTTCCACAGTTCTGAGAAAAACTGAAGGGAATAGCTGTAGAGAGTTTATGGTGGGACTGATCATTAAATGGGCCAGAAGAAGTGAAGATAAAGAGGAGTTATCAAGCGTATGTGCCAGGTATCTTAGTGAAATGAATACCTAGACCAATTTATAATTAAAATCCAGAAGCTTAAGGAAAGAAAGATGTCCTGTACTACTGGTGGACAAAACAACAGTGAATGTTGATAATTATTATTCTAGTGTGATAAAGCAACTAAGAAATAAGTTACTGTTGGCAAGTAAGTTTTTAGCCAGTAAGGATAAAGATTTAAGCTGCATTGCATCCTTCAGTACTGAGAGTTTTTCACCCAAATGTGCTAAAAACATACTTGCCAGCAAAGTCAGCTGTGGGGGGGGGGGGCTGCAGGAAGGGTAACCAGTTGTAGGTAATGTCTTTTTAATTTCTCCAAATCTTTTGGGTTTCTAATACCATGACTGGAATGGACCACATTCCTATGTCAAAGTACTATTAAAGTTCATGAAATTAACATTGTTTCACTCTCTGATGTCAGCCAAAAGTGCTCTTCACAGCACCTGCAATGTGCCCAATAATGACAACTCCTGTAATTCGTATGGAGCTACATGTATTGGTAGCATATCTAAGTATGATTGTAGACTCTTTTATAAGATCCATTGCTCCCACTACTATTGGAACTATCTAGGTATCTTTTTTCCACATTGCTGTCATTTCCGCTTGCAAATCCTGGTATTTTATAACTTTGTGTCTGTTTGTGCGCAGGTCACTGTAGTCCCTGGGTGTGACGATTTCAATGATCAATGCTACTTTTGTCATCTTTTCTTAGACCATGGCATCCAGTTTTCTAGCATCTATCTTTTGAACTGTTGGTAATGGATGATCCCATGTGATGTAGACGTCATTTTTTATGATGCTTTGTGGCTCATGTTTCCAGTGGTTTTCAGCCACTTCAGTACCATAATATTTACCCAATCCCCAGTGCAGCAGTCTTGCCACATTATTATGCCTTTTAGTATACAGTTCTTCTGCCATTAGTCTGTCGCAACCAGCAATGAGGTGTGCAACTGTTTACAATTCTGTTTTGCAAAACCTACAGTTGTCTGTTTCTCCAGCATGTTCAATGTACTTTGTAAACCAACGTGTATGTAGCCCACTATCTTGTGCCACCAATATTAACCTTTCATCTCTTGATTTAAATTCACCACTCCTTAACCATTCCTGTGTTCATTCCTGATCAGCTTGATGTTTTTCCAAAAGTTTTAAGTACTTGCAACTATATTTATGCATTTTCCACATTTCTTGCCTTTTCATCTGGTCCTTCAACTTATAGTCTTTCTTTTGATTTTTGCCACATTCAGTTGCTGCCTGGTTTTTATCTACTTCTGGTTTGATTTCCATTCCTGCTTGATGCCGATATGCCTCTCCTAGGTTAAGCAGAGAAGTCGTCTTAGATTTATTCTCCTCATGTTTCAAACCTTTCACTTCATTTGGGTCTTGTGAGGTCAGCAGATATGTGTGGAGTCCCATAATTGCAGATCTATACATGTAATCAGTTTCAATGAGTCCTATCCCTTCTGCAGAATGGAGAATATATAATCTTGGTATGCACTGATTTTTATAAATCATTTAATGAGCATGAAGCATCCTTCTTTCTTTTCCTATCTAATCTATCCAACACATTTTGGGGCCAGTCAATCAAAACTGTAAGTTAGGACAGGAAGAGCAAATTGGTTTATAGCTTGGATTTTGTTCCTAGATGTCCATGCTGTTTTCAGGATTAATTTAAGTCTTCTGAAATATTCCTTACCAAGTTTTATTCGCATTTGTTCATGTTTTATTGTCGATCCTTCATCAATTCTGAAATATTATACATATACACTCCTTCTTGCTCAAGTTCTTTTATATCACATTCTTGTCCAAAACTAATGTTTTCCTGGTGTTGCAGTTTTCCTGCTTTAAAAGGTTGCTTTTGAACATTTATCAAGACCAAATGACATTGTTATAGCATCTGAAAAAAGTTTTGACAACTTACACTTGTGCTTTCATTTCCTCGTCTGATGAGCTGTACAGTTTTAAATCATCAACAAAGGTAAGATGAGAAGTCTTTACACTTTGTTGTTTTCTAGGAGCCAAATTATAACCATGTCCTAAGCAAAGTAAACAGCTTAATGGGTTAAGGGCAAGGTAGAATAGCAGTGGTGACAGAGTCACCTTGAATATCCCCCTTTGAATTTTTATCCCTAGGATAATAATTTGTCCAGAATGAGCATGCAGATGAACAGACAGGAGTCCAACATGGACCATCCAAAAAGGAATTCCAGAGGAAACGGATTAAGTCATTCCCAGTCTTTTCAAATGCTCAAAAGCAGAAGATTCTAAAAGAATGAGAAGGGTTGTACAGGTACTAAGTAAGAGATGTAGTGAAGGAGAGGACTAACAAGACAGTTGAGACTGTGAAGTGAATAGTTTTTAATAATGGACAATTAATTGTGGACTTTGATATAGGTAAAATAATGTCTGCATGAGGGGGAAACGTTATGGTCAAATGTGTCAAATTAGAAAACCAGGAGTAAACAATGAGATATGTGCTACTAGTCTTTAATTATACAGCATTTGCAGGTGGATAGGGAATGCAGACACACATAGTTCATGATTATACTAAAGGGAGCATATGTTTGGTCCCCATAGAATTTTGCAATAGGAAATGTGAATGCTCAGTAATTGGTTATGGCATAAAATGTCTTTGTATCGCCAGTAATCAGGAGGGAAATGTAACAAATTTGATAATGATAACCAATGAACTAACAAAACTATCACGGACAAGAGAAGTCAACCAGACAATTTTAATAGCAGCATCCAAAACATACACCACACGTTAACCCAGGTTTCATCCCCACCTTGAAGACTTCTTCAGAACAATGAATAAATTCTAGCTCACATTTAAATAACCCTCTGTACATCACTAATTTATATCATTATTCAATCAAACTAAAATAAAATAATAGTATATATGGAATATGAATACTTAAAAAATCCTTTTCCATTAGTAAGTAGTATGTTTGGTGTTCCTAAGTTACACAAAGGTCTCAATAACATTCAATTAAGACCGATAGTTAATGGAAAAAGGAGCAAAACTTATTTTATTAGTCAATTTTTAGACCAACATATGCAAAAGGGCCTCAAAGTGTTTGATTATATAACCAAAGATTCATGGAGCGTTTTGGATAGAATAAGAGGGCTAAATATTAATGATAACACTATGTTTTTAACCATTGATGTATGCAATTTATTCACGGTCATCCCCCCATGAATTAGGGTTAGTTTGGTTAGAAAATCAATTAAATAAAATTAAATTATTTGATCAGGATCAAATTAACACTCATTGAGATTGTTTTATGAAATAATTAAATTTATTTTGATGGTAATTATTTTAAGCAAATAACAGTAGCTATGGGGTCAGCTTGCACCCCATATATGCTAATTACATCATGGCATACTGGGAACAAGAATATGTATTTATATCCATATATAAAAGTTATATTGCACAATATATACATTATTTGGATGATAATTTTATCGTATAAGAGGGTGGTCATGAAATACTTGATGAATTTATTAGTTATATAAATAACAATGTAGAATTTTTTAAATTTACATATAATTTTAGCAATGAGAGCATTTCTTATTTGGATGTTTATTTGACTATTGATAGGGTTAATAATTGTTTTAGGTCCAATATGTTTAGAAAAAGTACATTTTCCAATTCATATTTGGATTTTAATAGTGGGCACCCGTACCATCGGAATAGAGCCATTGTTAAAGGGCAGATGGTAAGAGCAGCAAGAATGGTGAGTGATATAGATGCATTTATACAGGAGTTATATTTTATGATCACCATGTTCAAAAAGAGAGGATACCCAAGTGAATTGTGTAATGACATCAAAAAAGAGGTTGTACAAAAAAGGAAGATAGGCTTTTATCAGGCTATACTCAATAATAATCAAGGTATTAAAACTAAAAAAGATGAAGTAATTACGGGACAATTTAATCATACTGAGAATTTGATATTTGTCATCACATATAATCAAGATGCTGAATGGTTTATGGCAATGGTTGAGAAAAATTGGGGTTTTCTTTATTTAGATAAACATGTACATATTAAAATGGGGGGTTCCCCAAGTTTGTTTTTCGGAAAGATCACACCTTTAAACAAATTTTACAGAGAGAACCAGAGTTTAAAATAGAGACAACAGGAAGAGAATTGTGAAATTATAAATGTGGAAGGTGTAGTACATGTAAGTTTTTCTTGGTCACAAAGGATTATATTTTAGTCAATCATATAAGGATACACCTTTTAGGACATTTTAATTGTTATACTAAAAATGTGGTGTATATAGCACAATGCCAAAAATGTCCCGCCTTTTATGTAGGAAAGACGTCAAGACAGGTTAGAGAGAGAATTAGAGAACACATATTGGATATAAAACATGGAAAAAATACTAGTGCATTGGCGAGACATATTTTGGACAATGTAGACCATGAATTCAAATTTTATGTTGTCCAGCAGTTGAAAAAAGACTCACAAGGCAAGGTATTAGATGTTCATCTTGATGTATGTGAATTAAAGTGGTAGTTAAGGTTAAATGCTCAAATGAGTCCTGGTATTAATGAATATATAAGTAGAGCCCCCATTTTTAAATGAAGGCACATTTTAGGGTGGAATCTAATAGATACATCCATGCATTAATTATTAACTATTTATTAATAATATATATATATCTTACAATATTATATATTTTTATAAGAAAATTATTGTTTTAAATGTATTCAGATTATTACATCCAGAATGGTTATAAGTATTTAAGTTCGATGCCTATTGCATAGCAAAAACAAAAGTTAATTATGATATAAGCATATACAGGAATATATATATATATATATGAATATATATATATATATATATATATATATATATATATATATGTATGTATTTATTTATTTATTTATTTATTTATTTATACATACATATATTTGATTATATTATATCAGTGGCTTTATTTATTAACATATATTCATTTAAGCGTATTCATTTATACAACGTACTCCCTATTTTATTGTGATGTAGTGTGGATCCTTTTAGTCAATTAACTAATTAATTATATTACTGTTTGTTTATTTTATTTTAGTTTGATTGAATAATGATATAAATTAGTGATGTACAGAGGGTTATTTAAATGTGAACTGGAATTTATTCATTGTTCTGAAGTCTTCAAGGTGAGGACGAAACCTGGGTTAACGTGTGGTGTATGTTTTGGATGCTACTATTAAAATTGTCTGGTTGACTTCTCTTGTCCGTGATAGTTTTGTTAATTTGATAATAATGTCAACATGAATTTCCTGTATCGTTACAGCTGCTGGGCGGTTGGGGTGTCAAATGTAGACCACTCAGTAGAGTGCATTATAACTGACTTTATTTGAGGGATCTTTTTACTGAATAAAGTAGTATGGTATAGGATTAACTGATCGGTGTTTTTGAAACATAAATGTTAATAATTTTCAGTACTATGACATAATGGCCAGTATTGCACATGGTGTGGTCTGTCTGTTGTGCGAGCAAGATAATGAAGTAGGGGTTGCTAGGATAGTGGTTACTTCTGCGATGGGGCTCTGTGTGGTTTTATGCCAGGGGTGGATAGTGTGTAACCAATAGACAGAGATATGAATGACAGAAAAGTAAGGGATTAGTCACTGGAAAGGGAAGGGGACTAAGGGAAGAATTAGTCAAATGGAGGTGGAGGAACAATAGAAAGACTGTGGAAAATTCTGGCATAGGGATTAGAATTACTTAGATGAAGTCATGGACTGGTTGTCAAAATATTAAGCAATGATGGGTGTAATGAGATACAAAAGCAAATAGTGTACTGAAGTCTGGCTAAATGTAAGCACCAGTAGATTAAAACTGGAGTTAGGATCCATGTTGGTGTATACACAGAGTGCGGAGAGAGGAACCATTTATGAAGAGGAAGTGGCAAGAGGAAGGCAGACAGGAATGAGAAGGAAGAAAATGTGCTGGCGAGTGAAGCATGGCTAAGACTGCATGCTTGGCAATAGGAGCAAATTGTAAGGCTCTTAGCAGGAGCCAACTGATTAAGAGGATCAGGACATTTTAAAGTAAGCTCTGCAGTGATGATAGTTTGGGAATTTAATGAGTAATGATGGAAGTGGTCTCTCCATTCTAATGTGAGTCAAAGTAAGAAATGAATGATTTAAAAGCGAGTAATGTTATGAATTTGCCAAATTTATACACCACCAGAAACAAAGGGTATAGAGTTCATATGTACGCATATAGGGAGTGTGAAGAGAGATGACCTCTTAACATTGGTAGCAAGGTTAATATATAAATCTGGTTACTGCAGCTAAAGGGTTAAGAATGTAAACAGGCAGGAAAGAGAAGATGGAGAGTAAGAGCGGTTAATATTGTGCTCACAGCCATCAAAACAAGCTACAAGGCTATTAGCAGAGGCCAAGTGAGCAATAAGATCAGGCTTTTATTTTAAATGAGCCCTGCAGTGATGTTGACTTCACCTACTAGTGCAGGGAGACATGGACAAACAAGTACTGATGGGCATAGTTTCTTGTACTAATGCATGTTAAAGCAAAGGATGAATGGGACAGTAGTCTCAGCTCCAGGATAATATACATGCAACCAGATCACTCTGGTTAGCTGGGAAGTAATGAGTAGCTTCTTGAGGGGAGAAAGGGGTTAGTGAAAGTAGAGCATTTGCTTAAAGGCACTAGACTGGAGTAACGACTGTGTTTTTTTTTTTTTAAGTAATAGAGAAGATTGCTTACAAGGACCGGACAAGTAAATGATAGAATGGATAGAGGAAGCATGGGGACAAGGTATGCAAATAATATGGATGTGGATGGACGTGATAGTAACATGTAGAATGGAAAATGGTGTTAACACAGAGCCAAAGAGGATCTAGGGACTCAGGAAATTAATAAAAAAGAGGATATAATGAGGTAGCACCCCACTAGTGCAATGATGGCAGAAATGCAGTTAGTCTTATGGAATGTGAATTGCACGGTGGGGTACATGTAAATAAGGATGTGGCCCAGATTGTAATGATGCAAGAGACACACTTTAATGCAGTTAGTCTTATGGAATGTGAATTGCACGGTGGGGTACATGTAAATAAGGATGTGGCCCAGATTGTAATGATGCAAGAGACACACTTTAATGCAGTTAGTCTTATGGAATGTGAATTGCACGGTGGGGTACATGTAAATAAGGATGTGGCCCAGATTGTAATGATGCAAGAGACACACTTTAATGCAGTTAGCCTTATGGAATGTGAATTGCACGGTGGGGTACATGTAAATAAGGATGTGGCCCAGATTGTAATGATGCAAGAGACACACTTTAATGCAGTTAGTCTTATGGAATGTGAATTGCACGGTGGGGTACATGTAAATAAGGATGTGGCCCAGATTGTAATGATGCAAGAGACACACTTTAATGCAGTAGAGCATCAGCAGTTCATAAAGAAAATGTTGTGGAGGGAGGGCTATAGAGCCAAGGTTGAAGGCAAAAGGAAAAAGGTGGGGACTCTTTTGAGGAAAAATGTAAGTGTGACTAGAAGAAGATATAACAGGCCAGGAAGGAAGATTCGTAATGTTAATGGGATATATGGGAAATAGAAGGATCATATTAGTGAATGTCTATATACCACCAAAAACAGAGATTGGAGAGTTGAAAACAATGTCATTAGAAACCGCTTTCACTGAAGCATTTTAATAGGGGGAGACTGAAATTTGGTAAATAGCAAAGAGGATGCATCTGGAGGGAGGAGAAGAATTGTGGAGGTAAGACTTCTCTCTAGAGAGCTTTAGTATAGCAGATGTGATTAAAGCAGCCCCTGCCAAGGAGGAGTTTAATCACTCTGCATTGGGTTATGATAATTGGGTTAAACTGGATAGATTTCCATGTCAACTGAACATTTTCACATTGCGCAAAGTCCAAAATAATTAAAGTAAAATCACAGTTGTGGCACCAAGTAAGAAGAGACATGGGCCAAAAAGAAGGATCCTGACTATGGTGGAAGCATTATCAAATGAAAGAATGTTGCCCATGTAAGTACTCAGATCTCTTATGATTGTATCTCTGTTTAAAGAGCAGGACCACTTATAAGAGGCAGTAACAGCTTTTTTGCTGAACACTGCAATTGTTTGCATTTAGCTACCAGGTATGTGCTTATTTCAGGCCTTTTTATATTAGTTTGGTATTAGTGGATGAGCAGATAACAGTGGTAGTCTTGCAGTCATCCACAAACTAAGCCTACCACACTTTAGGAATATTGGCTTCAATGTCTGCAAAATAAATGCCAAACAGGAGATGCTTCAGCCTGGAAGTACGCAACTATATATAATTTTACTTTCAGACAGGGTAAAAATGACTGTCGCTTCTTGGGATGTGCTCTATATCTAATTTTCAATCCAATGGACAACATAGGGATTTGCCTTGTTTGTCAAACTTTTCAGTAATACCATTGTGGGGGATAGTATGAAAAGCCTTGGCCAGGTCAAGAGAAACCGCATTCACAGAGGTGACTACTCTCTATGGCCTCTGTAACCTTTCAAAAGGAGTTCAGTAATTTCAGGAGACAAAACCTGCCCTCTCCAAGACCAAACTGAGTGGAGCCTAGGTCAGTTAAATTGCCTTTGTCTGCATAAATGAGTCTTGCTACTATACATTTCATAGATTGTAGTCAAGACTTCATTTATCTCTCACAGGACACCCACAGCTTTCCCATATGAAAAAAAGAGATCCAATTTTGGTGACCAGTAGGACAGAGACCCTTGCAAATCCTCCTGGGAGGCCACCATCATATGAATATAGCACTGATAGCAGTATCTCTGAAAAATGGCTAGGATCCTGAATGTACCATCCAAATTATAAATCTACATAAAGATGTTTAGTAAGATCAGTTGCACAAATATCAGTAGTTGCATCACCGAAAATGGTAATAAAAGTAGCCGTACTCTTACTAAAATGAAGTCCTGGTGTTGTGGATGAAGCTTTTCCATGTTTAATATGGCAAAATGTAGTAGTGTTAGCTAATTACCTGAAAGAGGTGATTTGGAAACTTTCCAGTTAAGTTCAGATTTGGTAAACGTTCAAAGAATTTAGTCATCCTTTCAAAAAGATTCAGTTCTGTCCATGTAAAGTCCAAGATGTATGGGGGGAGTCGTACCCAGATGTTCATCTTAGTTAGAATGTTCATAATGTAAGGTTAATGGGAAATGATGCAAGCTGGAGTTTATGGCAACTTTGACGTAAGACAGTTTTGTTCAGAGTGCCATCCTTTCCTTGTGGAAAGTATAGATAGATGCTTGACAAAAACGTTCTTCAATTCCTACATTTTTTGCAGAAATAATGGCTACTAGCTACAGTCTCCTAGGAAAGAAACTTTAAATATGCAGAAACATCTGGCTCAAGAATGAAACAGTACATTTTTCCATTAAGAAAAGTCTCTGACAGGGATGGTAGTCTCAAACAGGATACTTAGGGGGAAATATGCCATGTATAGAAACCATACTGACCATAGAGCAACAAGAAAGAATGTAGTCCAGAGTAGAAGTTGGAGGCAGCAGTCAGTGCCTACTAAATCTTGGAGGTTGCACTTGTAAGAAATCTTTAACAGTTTGCATAGATTTAGCTTTATCTTCCATCTTTTTTAGAACTTCTTAAGCCTTATTGCCAAACAGACAGTCCTGATTTAAAGGAGCATCCAACAATTTCGCTTTAACATGATCAGGCAATGATTGCTCCTTAAGCCAAGCATGCCTTCTAAGCACAGACCCAGTAACAGCAGCCCTGCAAGAGGCCTCCAAAGAATCAAAATCACATTGCAAAGTATGTTTTCCAACTTGTTCAGCTGAATGCAATAAATCCTGTAAATCTTTATTTTCCACACAGTCAGGAATCAACATCATTTTCTGTTTAAGCAGTCCAATAATATGCTGTTGATATTTTAACATATGAAATTGGCAGTTTAAATCCCTGATTGCCAAGACTGCAGAAGTATAAACCTTCTTACCTCATCTATCTAGCGCCCTGGAGTCTCTATCAGAAGGGGTAGGATTTTTAGCAGTAGAAGCCTTAATGCCCTTGGGCCCCTGAGAAATGGCTTCTGGATCTGCAACAGGATTTTTGAAAAGGAACTTGTGGGACTCAGGAACCCTGTAGTATCTGTCAGGTTTACTAGGAGCCGGAAGCAGGAAATCAGGGGCCATACTGGATTCCAAAAACACATCATGTGCAATGTCTAGTACAGGAAGTATAGCCAAGGGCCTAGGCTGAGGTAGAAGAAGGAAATCCCTAAGCCTCTTTTTTGAATCAGAAAATTCCTGACTTTCCCAGTGGAAATGCTCCCTTAAGGTATGTAAAGTTTCCCCAAAAGAAAAATCTTCAGGAAGGGAAGCAGAAGGAAAGGAATCCTCTGCATCATATTCCTCATAAGTAGGTATGGACAAATCCAGGTCATTAGAAGAGTCAGAAGAAACAGAAACCTAATCAGAAGATTCATAATCAAGCTCAGCCCTAGGCCTCTTAGAGGGTGGTAGTTGACAACTCCTGATTAGAATAATTAGATCTTCAACCATTTTGATCATTTGTTTTTTAAGCATGGGGGCCTGAACATGTGGCCTGAGCATCGGTTTTTTAGACATAGATTGAGATTTAGGCCTTAGTAATGAAGGTGGAATCGATTTAATATGCAAATCTGTAGGCCTGAATACACCCTCAGAAGCTGGTGCCTGCACAGCGGCTCTGGACCCATCCAAGGTAGAGACATCCGCGGGTTCCATAGTTGAAGCCTCTCGCGGCATACCGGACTCTGAATGGGTCTCAGTAGAGGCCTGTGAATCAGAAGTAGTGGGTATCAGAGGCTGTGAAAGCACCTAACTGAGTACCAGCAAACTGGCGACTGGCTTAGGAAAAGCATCGTTGGCAGTTTTGGACCTCAGCAGCCTGTCTCTGTCTTTATCTTTGTGTTTTTTCGGAATCCCAGTAGTCGGGTGGCTAACCAATGACATTTCCGGATAATTAAACCGAGAACCGAAATATTTAGAGGCAAAAATGTACCAACGATGGATAGTGTGCTGATTAAATAAAGCACAAAACCAACAGCAAGGTACATTGTGGTCAGGGCCTAGGCAAGAAATACAGTACGAATGAAAATCTTTGTGAGGTATTTGCTTTCCACAAGTAATGCAATTGTTAACTTTTACTGACATCGGTAAGGAGCAAGAAAAAGTTTCCCCAACGGGGTACTTCGCTTTAAGTTGAAGACTTTGGTTCTGAAACTCAAAAATGAAAATTTCAGAAGTCGGCTGGCCAGCACTTGTGAACTGCTTCTGCTTCGGGCACCACATAGCAAGAAAGACTGATGTAATGGCGTCGGATGCATGTTTTATACCCCTGATGACCTGACGTGATGGAAGAAGGGACAGCAACTGACGCAGGACCCAAGACTTTGCTAATCAGGCCAACTGAGGGCAACCTGCCAGCAGATTACCCAAATGTAATGACTGCAACAGTGAAACACGAAGAGCATCTCAGGTGTGTCTTTAACAACTGATATCTTACACAGCAGGTGAAGCAAGATGAACTTGGAGTGACTCATAGTACCGAGGAAGTGGAACTCTCTTCCATGTACTGTGTAACTCAGCACTCCACTGTGGTTTATTTGTTTTCTGGTGAATCTTCAGCAAATTTCCTTTAGTAGAGTTTGGTGATCTTTTTGGCTGATGTCAGCTTAGCAAATTGTCTAGTCCAGAGCTAAGATATCTGTGCTGAAAATTAAGTGCAAGCAACACTTGAAAGAACATTTCTGTTGTCTAGGTTCAGTCACCTAACTTTACTTAGCATTTGACAGTGATTGATGGCTGATTGCAGAATGATTGCAATGTGTCATTCTCTTATAAACTTTTATCAATTTGAGGATGACATTTTCAGCTCAGCTATTAACAAGGAACCAAAGTTTTTCAGCATTTTTTTGATATTATGAAAGTTCATCTTTGATGCAGTATGATGCCCCTAGATTTTGAGTAACCTATTTAGCAATTTAATTTATATGGCGTCAGAAGGATAATTTGTCAACAGTCAAGATGCCCAGCCCTGACCCAGCACCATGGCATACAGGGGATAAAGCCCTGACTATAATTCAGGAGACCTGGGCTCAAATAGTAGCACTAGTGCCTGACGGACCAAACAGGAGAAGTATGACTTCAGTGAGCAGCACCGACTCACTCAACCTAGGGTTGAGAGACAGCCAGGCCCACTACACTGACAAAATATCACTGGTGCAGTAGCAGCAGATGATAATCTGCAGAAAACGCTGTTCTGGCTTATAGTGCATTAACTACTGAACCAGGGGGAAAACTGCACATCTCCCTTGACCAAAGCAGATATTGGGAGTCAAGCAGGCCACCAGTTAGTTTGGGTGGGGAACTCCACTAGGACTGGGGATATAACCACTCCCTTGGAATCAATTCCCCCTCTCCCGGAAGTAAATGTATTGATAATGTTCTAGGACTGGGAACAAATGGACCACTGGGCTCTCACTCAAGTTTGAGGATGCCTGTTTTTTTTCCCATGGAGAAAAAAAAAACGGGCCAGGTGAGCACAGATAGTTGAGCAATTGAGCCAGGTCTGGTGTCCAGAAAAGACAAGGTACTCAGTTATTTGCAGATGTGAACTATTTTCAGCGGTCCAGAGGTGCTATTGATACTAAGTGAGCCAAAGCACTGTCTTTGGTTTGGAAACATTTCCTAAAGACAAAACTTACTGGTACTTAGCCTTTAGCAAAGGGGAGTTGAAGAGATCCATCCAGTATGAAGACAGAAAGCCCTTCAACACTGATCCTGGTAAAACATGCATATAGACACTACAATTAACAAAACAAGTAGACAAATGTAGTTAGCTACAGCTGGTAGAAACAAACACTGGAATTTTGACATCAGCTTCTCCATTGAATGGGATATATTCACACACAGAGAGAGATACTTAATCACATCCAGAATATGCAAGAAGCAAATTATTAATCAGACATGAATGCTGCAAATGTGAAACAGTGAAGTGGTGATGTACATGAGCTGGAAAGACGTATGGTGTAGCCTGATGGCCACACACAAAGAAAGTGGCTGAGCTGCAGTGCCGTAGTATGGGCTACACCTGACAGAAGGTCTGTCTGACACTTGCAGGAGTCCCTACTGATAAACACACTACTAGCCAGGTGATCTTCACTGTAGACTGCATGTTTTTAGTCAGTAAGATGCACATTCTGTCTCTCTTGTATTGGCAATACAGTCTTACTGCCTCACCTCCCCCATCAATGGCTTAGGAATAGCCAGAATCATCAGCACCACCCATACCTCTACCATGTTCTGGGTCCATGGCAGCCATTCAAGCAGAAGGATGACACATTCCTGAATGTAAGAGGAAAGGCCCTGGAAGTCTTGACTTTTTAGAAATTATTGTGCCACATGGACTTTCTTTATAGTAGATATAATTCTCCACAAAGTAGTGGATGTCCCCTGGTCTCCTAAGGAAAGGTCACATTTAACTCCTCATATGACCCATAGATGGCCCTTTTGAGCAGGGAGCTGCATGCTACAATCCTCCAGTTGTTGAGCACAAGTGTTTGTGCTGTTTTGCAATGCGAGGTCATTCATTTGGACCTTTTACCACAGAATATGGCAAACTGAAATTGGCAGCCCTTCAGAACAGCCACAGAGAAATAAGACCATAAAGAGTTGATAGCAGTTTTCTCAAAATCAGTTATGATCTGTGATACCACAGACATTCCACTACACACTTCAGCAGCATTTTAGGTAGGGCAGTATATGCCCTGTCAGTTTTGGGGTCATCATGGCAGAGAACAGAGGTGCAATTCACTCATTGGTGGATGTTTCACTACAGTATGGGTAGTACAAAACAGACTGCAGTCCTTGCCTTATGTAGAGAGCTTTACGTAGGGCAGCCATACCCAACTGGCCTGGAGATACTCTAAGTCTGTCTTTGTGGTGAACAACTATAGTACTTTACCATATCTCTTCATGACATTCATTGACCCATAGATTCCTGATTTGAAGAGCAAGTATTTAGGACTGAATCTCTTCACAATGGCAACTGTTTGAGCAGAAGCTGGTCCCTTCCTTCATCATGTCCTCTGGTTTAACTGGATGAGTTATTGCTTTTGTGATAAGGCAGCTGTCATCTCACTATCTGTTTTATCCAATGTTTGTTTCTGTAGGCACAGGGGCATTTTGACTCCCTGAGTACAACTTTAAATCAACTGACAGCAACCAAGACTTGGGTTCTGTTGCACTAGAGACATGATGATGATGTCGTCCTGCCAGTTTCATGGGCTCTTCACCTCCATATATAGCAATAGTTACTATACATTCCTTGCAGCTAACTGTGATGTTTTGGATGAAGCAATGCTAGCTCTTTCCACACACTGATATGCTTTTCATTGTGGTACAGACAGCCATAAACGAGTCAAGCCTCTTCACACTGGACGTCTGTGGTGCTGTGCAATTTACCTGTCATGTCTGGACATAAGCATCCTGCTTGCTTGTCCACAACATTGTCATTACATTACTGATCTGATACCTCACTCATGCCATATTTGAGTTTGCTACAGGCACCTGCTTTTGATATGACATGCTTCCTTTACAGCCTTTGCTTTCTTTATAATCTAGTGCAAATCCCCTTCTGGGTCTTACAGTCTACTTTGTAGAATGTTATGTATTTGCAGGGTAGAATATTCAAGCAGCTGTGGTTTTCTTCAGCTACAGTTAATTAGCTATATCTGTGATGAATTGTCTGTTCGTTCTTTGTCCCTGAATTCAAGATGAAGCCTTACCTTGAGGTGTTTGTATGAACATCTGCACACTTCTAGCAGTGAGCTTTTTCCGGTTTATATGAGAAATATGAGACATGAAAAAGCAAGGCCCATCACTTCTTAAAATTAATTTCACTTCAAATAGAGAAATAATGAGTTTTGACACTTGCTGTTACACATCTCAATCCCTGCAGTTGAGGGCTATTCCCCTCTCCCATACTCCTGATACCTGTATAACTCTGAAGTCACTGTTCCTCTCAGTAGTGGCTGCCTACAGTACCTCAAATCTAAAATTAGAAGATATTCTTCATCTGCATTTGCAATTCTAAAGTTCAGAAGATTGTTGTCACGATCCTCAGAAGTTTTACAGGCAGCAATATTTTACTCATTTTATTTGTGAATAGTGATAAAGTTAATGATTCTAAAACAACCTAGTTGGGACTATCAGGAGTGTGGAAAACAGTTGCTACATCACGAATACTGAATGTTTCACTAGACAGCACTGAAACAACTTGAAGGAAATGTTAGTCTTTTCAGGAAGAGCAAGTGGTTCACAATGTAAAATGCTTTAGACAGATCCAATAAAATTGCGGTTGAACACTGACCCATGATCAAGTTTTGTAATGACATTATCAGTTACCTAACCTACTGCAGTTAATGAATACTGATCAGCTTTAAGTCATATTGTAGCACAGACAGAATGCCATAACACTATATGTAATGGTCTAATACACCATGTACAATTTTACCTAATGTTTAGGCCAGGCAGAGATGTGGCTAGCTACACTGCTGTCTGAGGCCATCCCCCAATTTGTCACCCCAAAACTCTAAGTAAATAAAAAAAAAGGTTCTTCGGACAATATGAAGAGCAAAACAAAATTCTTTGGACAAGAAAAGCAAACAAAAGGTTTCAGACTTGATGAGCTACAATTTATGCTTCAGTGCTTGCCACACAAAGAGCATTTCAGTTGTGAATGCAAATACTATTCAAATGCCGGTAATGCACTGAAACTTGATCAGTTTCTGCTGGTTGTTACCCCTAACACTTTTGTGCCTGCGGCAACCATCCTAATCACTATACCCTTCTCCACCACTGAGGCCAGGGACTAAGAATTGTAGCGTTTCTAAAATGCTCATGCTTTAGCTGGTCTCTGCATTTTGGTATCTGTATGATATTGCTCCTTTTTCAGGTGTCAAGGATGAATGTTATGTATGAATGTATGACGTAATGGCTCTGATTTAAGCTGGTGACTGGAGAGACATCATCAACAGAAGCTCTTTTTTTAATATACATGCCAGACTACTGATATGATTGTGGGCTATTATGGATAAACTTTAGTTATAGGTTCATCGGTATATAGGTTCATGGGTCTATATCATATGAGTGAATCGCACAAACTGCGAATGCTCATAATATCAAACGTACCAGACTTCGAACTTCTCCCTGCTAAATCTATATTCCAACTCCGAGATCGCACTGCAGTGAGGAAAGGGCAAATATTCCATTCTTCACTGTACCGCGATCTCAGAAAAAGCACTGCGAGGTTCAGTACATTCGCTATTATGAGCGTTCGCAATTTGTGGGATTCACTCATATGATGTAGACTCTAGGTTCACAGGTAGGTACTAGGCTATTGGCCCTTGGGCCTATATAAGCCTAGGCAAAAAGGTATCCTGGCTTTCGCCACCCAAGAAAATTATTTTCCTGTGCCTCTGTCGAGCAGAGCCACAGAAGTGATCCCCAGGGTGAATTTCCTATTTCCCATCCAATCATCAAGATTTTTCTTGAAAAGTGCTAATGAGGAGCTTTATTTGATATAGATAGGTAGTTTGTTCCAGAGTATGGGAAGTCTCCTGGACAGGAATCTATTCCTCCAGCATGTTCTGTTTATTGTGGTGACAAGGTTTAGGTTCCTAGAGCGTGTAGTTCGGAAGGAATGGGATTTCTTTAAGTGGAGCATGTCCAACAGCTCTGAGTTTGACATAGCTTTGTATGTTAGGCAGAAGTCGCCTCTGAGTAGGTGATATGCGATGGAGTAAAGCTGGAGTTTTTTGAGACGGTCTGCGTAGGGCATCTGTTTGAGGCCGGTAATCCTCTTTGTGAGGTATTTCTGTGGTCTTTCCAGTTGTTGTAGATGTCTTGTGAGGTACATACCAAAAGGGGCATTGTACTCTATAATGGGTCTAATGAGGGATGAGTAGACGGGAACAATTACCTCTTTTTTCCTGAATGAGAAACCTTTTGTGATGAGGTGCGTCATGTAGAAAGATTTCCTGACTATTGTGGCGATGTGATTATCAAAGGAGAGACTACTGTCCACCTGTGTCCCAAGGTCTCTTATCATACTTTTGGTGTTAAGTAGACTACTGCCTATGTGGTAGTCCATGGGTACAGAGTTTTTACCAAAAGGGATGACAGTGCACTTTTTGGCATTGAGCATGAGGCCATGGCTTTGACACCAGGCATCTGTCTCAGTGAGGCCCTTTTGTAGGATGTCCACATTGCAAACTAGGAGCCATAATTGAAACTCCTAACAGTCATCTGTGAAGTTCATTAGCCAAAGACCTTCTGTGTTAGCCTGTACATCAGAGAAGTAGATACCAAACAGGAGAGGACCCAGGACTGAACCCTGTGGTACTCCACTTGTCACTGGTCTGAAGTCGGATTTGGAGTCTGTACTAGGCTAATGACTAATGGGCCCTTTATAAGC
The DNA here is from genome assembly GCF_019279795.1 of Protopterus annectens. NCBI lineage: Eukaryota > Metazoa > Chordata > Ceratodontiformes > Protopteridae > Protopterus > Protopterus annectens. Next base: position 1,413,991,786 of record NC_056732.1, on the reverse strand, counting down.
CGAGCCATGGAACCCAAATGTGACCCACAAATTTAATTTATGTAGGGGGTGATTTACTGATGACTCTCTCCATCAGAGACTTAGCAGTTTGTCTATTAGAAAGCAGTAGTAGTTACAAAAACTTAGCAGTTTTCAGTTGGAGCTCAAGGAAGCATAGTTCACTAATGCTTAGATATTTTTGACTTTCACCTTATTAGCAGCTTTCCAGAATGCTATAATGATTGGAGAAACTGTTAGCCTGTAATGTATTACAGTAGCTCTGTTTTAGCAAAAGATATATTTATTTTTGCAAGATATATGCTGCTTCTTGCAGCAGTTTTTTTTCAGATATTTTGCCATTGGCTTTGTTTATGTTGCAGTTTACATCACTGACTTTCATTTGTTTCTTGAATAAATTTAATGAAAGTGATGTCTCGAGTCTGGTGTTGATGTACTTTAAAGGGGCATATTCATTCAGTAGGCTTAATACTAAGTTTTAAAATAATTGTGCAGTGATTTTAACTGAGACACCTAGATCAGATACAGGGGCACTATTCTGGATACAGATGATGGATTCCATCCTACATACAGCAGTTACTGTGAACCAAAGAGGAGGGGACATTGTTAATCATACTGAGGATAGAGAAAGTAGATGGATTATCTTACTTTGAGCTGATAAGGTCATGGTCTAAATAACAGAGCATCCATCAAACCTCACCTCAAAAAATGCAGACATATCCATTTTTAATTAAATTATAGATACACTTTTTAAAAATATATCTTTTTAAAAATATGGATATATCTTTATATTTATTATTATGATGAATTTTCACAGTTGCATTACATGTAGGGATACATTTAGATTTGTGATGACAGATCCATTTGGCCTTTTTACATTCACATGTTATTTTATATTATTGTATTTCATTACACACATATATTTATATCTATATTTATTATATACACATATTTATTTAAACATACATTTATTAACGTTTACATCAATTTTAATCTATTCATTAGTTTATTCATTAATTTTTATAGATGTACTCACATACTCACATTATCTATTACATATCTTATTCATATACATATGCATATTGACTATCATTATATATGTACTTACATAATGTGAATATATACAGGCACATAGTTTCATACATATTTATTATTAAACTAGCATATCAAGATTGCGGATATATTTAGTTACTTTTCAGCATTATCATCCAGCATAGCAAGAGTTTTTATGACATATGTGTGTGTTCTTCTTTATTTTTCATGTTTTTATTTTTATTCTGGTTGTTAGAAATGCATACAAAATGTCCATGAATTAGTGTACTTAAGACAGTTATACTATTTTTATACTAACCCGACATTAACGCTATAGAGTTTGCATTGTGATTTTTTTGCATTTGCTGCTCAGTCCCACTATAGCTTCAGAATAGCTAATTGAATAATTAATTAATTATTGAATAATTGTTTTCAATCAGTTGTTTGGCTTTTAAGTATTTAAAGCATGTGGATTTTTGTAAAACTGTCTTGGATCTGAAGAAGCTACACCTAGTGAAAGCGCTTATCCTCATTTTTTCCATAATAAACTGTCCGTTTATTATCTCGTCTGGTTGGTATTATCTCGTGTATTTTGGGATTTATTGAAGCTGTTTACCTGTTTTATGAAGATATTCCTCACTCGACTCACCACTTGTTTGATTTATACAGAAGCATTATTTAACAAACTAGCTTACAAGTGCGTCGCAGGTAACCAGTGACACCGTTAACTTTTAGTTAACTGGAAGGCATTTTAAATTGTTATTACTTTGTTTTACTAGTGGATATGTTGTTTGCTATCCCATGTGGACTGTTTGGGTAAATAATTACTGATGCTTTTTGGGACTATATCTTCTACAGTAGGTTGAATGAGTTGTTAATCTCCCCATTCAAGGCGTTTTCCTATGCAGTCATTGTTGATATGCTAAGGACTGCTGAAATCATGTGCTATGAATATTTCAGTACCATTGTTCATTTTAAACCAGGAAATCCTAGGACTGATAAAGCTGCATACTTTATAAGGTGAAGGTGGCACCACATATCAGAAAGCAGGGATAAATTTATTAACCTGAGAAACCTTATCAAAAAAACTATTAGAACACATAAGGTTAACCATCTACATTTGTATCAAACCTTCCTCAAAATACACCCAGAAGAACTTTGGGGACTGCCTGATGAAATAACAAGTCATAGGTCATAAAATGACCATGTCAGAGTTAATGGAAAACATCATGACATGTACCTCAGCTCCCTTCTATACCTCTTTTGAAATTTTCCAGTTACCCAACACTCCAACTCAACCAGTCAATGACACCACTTCCATAGACCACGGTCTTGTTTTCCTCTATTAAATTAAGGTACATTACAAAAAAAAAAAAAAAAAAAAACCTTCAGGGGAAATTCTTTGTTGACTCTCCCCTGGATCAGATAGACTTCAACCCTGCTTTATTAAATTTAGGCATGATAATTTCGAATACACATTGCATCTTATCTATAGTCTATGCCTATGTATCAACAGTAAATCTCAAATACATACTGCATCGTATCTATAATCTGTGCCTATGTATCAACAGTAAATCTAGGATACACACTGCATCGTATCTATAATCTGTGCCTATATATCAACGGTAAATCTAGGATACACACTGCATCATATATATAATCTTTGCCTGTGTATCAACAGTAAATGTGGGATACACACTGCATCGTATCTATAATCTGTGCCTATATACCAACAGTAAATCTAGAATGCACACTGCATCATATCTATAATGTATGCCTATATATCAACAGTATGCCGCTCATATGGAAACAAGTCACTGTTACTCCCCTTACAAAAGGTCCCAAACTCTGATTTCCCCTCTGATCCCAGACACATGTCCAGTCTGCCAACCTTAGAAAAATCATTTATAATACTAGAATATGCTCAGCTGACCTCCTGTATGCAAAGCTATCAGCACAGTAGTGTCAGGTTAAAATCCATAGATCTATCCTTCAGTAACCTGTTCAACTAGTTATTGTAGTGTCTGCAACCTTTTTTCTGAGCAAGCCATGTTTTTTACTTATTTGGACTAATGGTTTTGGCTTGTGCTTCTTAGCTGGTAGAACTGATTGCTTTACTTCATTCCGGAAGATATAGCAGGCTCAGACATTCCTACAGGCCTGAGAACAGAAGTTGGATGCAGTTGTGAGTCACATAAGTCGGTTCTTGATGGACACTTCGGAAATTAAAACTTTTACTGATAAAAACACTGAAGATATTAAAATCCTCTACTCAGAAATGGCTTTTCTGCAATCTACTGCACTGACAAATGCCATGGGACTGAATGAGCTGCAGAGTTTCATAGACAAACATGTAATGGAGATTGCTACCCTGAAATCAAAGTTAGACAAGCAGGAGAACCATCATAAAAGGAATAATCTCTGTTTTATTGACCTGAAGGAGGGTGTAGATGGATGACATGTCAGCATTTTTTGGAGAGGGGACTGCCTATGCTACTGAAGGCTCATCAAAATGTGGTAATTGAGAAAGTTCATGGGGCAGCGTGCCTTTTACCATCATACATGCATCTGCCTAGGCATAGGTTCATAGGTTCATACTAGGCTATCTGCCCAAGGGCATTTATAAGCCTAGCCCATAGTTATTTGGCTTTCGCCACCCCTTTAGTTTGAATAAAACTATGCCTATTATTTTGCTGTGCCTCTGTCAAGCAGTGACACTGAAGTAATCCCTGGGGTATATCTGCGATCCCCCATCCATTGGTCAAGATTCCTCTTGAACAAGGCCAGCGAGGTGCTCTGCCTCACATGTACCGGGATTTTGTTCCACAGCATAGGGAGTCTCTGGGTGATGAATCTGTCCCTCCAGCATGTTCTATTAATAACCGTGTCAAGGTTTAAGTCTCCCGCCCTTGTGGTTCTGAGGGATCTAGATTTTTGAGGTGAAGCATATTCATCAAATCAGGGTTTGACATGGCCTTATATGTCAGGCACAGGTCACCTCTGAGCAAGCGGTATGAGACTGAATAGAGCTGGAGTTCTTTCAGTCGGGCAGCATAAGACATATTTTGAGACCCTTTATCCTTTTGGTGAGGAACTTTTGGGGCCTTTCCAGCTGCTGCAGGTGTCGGGTCAGATACATTCCGAATGGGGCATTGTACTCAATCATAGGTCTAATGAGTGATGAGTACAGGGGACGATGACCTCCCTTGATCTAGATGTGAATCCCTTCATGATCAGGTGGGCAATGTAGAAGGTTTTCCTAACTACTTTAGCAACATGAGTGTCAAACGAAAGGCTACTGTCAACCTGGGTCCCCAGATCCCTGATGACTTCTTCTGTGCTCAGTGGATTGCCACCTATATGGTAGCTAGGGGTAACCTTGTTTTTCCCGAAGGGTATGACTATGCATTTCTTGGCATTTAACTTTAGGCCATGGCTCTGGCACCAGTTATCCGTTTCTGTGAGGCCCTTCTGAAGGATATCTGTGTCAGATGTGTTTTCGACTATGGCGCCCAGTTTGCAGTCATCTAGTACTAGGCTAGCTGCCCTTCCAGGCCCATTTTAAGCCTAGCCAATTTCCCCTTTTGTGTTTGCACTAACGTATCCCATTTAGTTATAGATTGGCCTTATCCATCCCATGGCCGATAATTACATATTATCCCTAATGATAATAACTGAGATCATAACCATACATAATTTGAGGGGACCCATGCATGGGATAAAGCCCTTAGGAGCTAGTGTCATCCATTAGTAGTACAGGGGTTAGTACTCGGATACATTTTCTGTTTCCCATCCTTAGATTTAAGTTGTACTTGAAAATGGAGAGGGATGAACTTCGTTTTACGTGAATGGGGAGTTTGTTCTACAGAAGCAGTTTTCTCTGTGAGATATACCTGTCCCTCCAAACCATTTTGTTGATGTTGTAGAAGACTTTTAGATTCCTAGACTATTTCTGATGACATTTGACTTGCTGATGTACAGTAATTACATCAGTAACAGGTCAGAGGATGCAGTCTATGCCAGACACAAGTCACCTCTTAGCAGTCTGTAGGATACCAAATATAGTGATGGGGCTTTGGGTTAGTCCATGTAGGAAATGTTATTTAAACCTTGTATCCTTTTATTAAGGTATCTGTGTGGACATTCCAGTTGTTGCATGTGCCTGGATAGATACATGCCGAAGAGCGTATTGTTTACAATGACTGGCCTAATGAGGGCTGAGTAAAGGGGGACAGTAACATCCCTGTCATAGCATATGTTTTGACTATTAAACTACATTGATAAGGAATTATTACTGATAACACTGAAGGAGGGGAAAGAATTTTTGCTTTTGGGGGATAGGGTGACATCAGTACAAAACTTTCACAACTGGTATTCTTAAAAAGAAAGACCTTTGCTGAGGTTTGTTCATTATGATATAGGAGAAAGATATAATTTTTTTCCAACTATCCTGCTGTCCTGGTCATAATGTTTGATGGTGAGAAGTACTCATTCCATATTCCTTTGATTTTCTTACAGCAAAATATGTCTAAGGAAGACCTACTCAATCTGGCAAAACAGAATGTTCATACAACATCAGATCAAGCTATAGATATGGCAGGTGTTCCTCAAGCCTCAGCATCTGAAAAGCCCAACAGATTTGAAAAGCCTATATACAGGATAGCCCCTATAGTGGAGATGCTTACGACAAGGAGGTGTGATTTCTTCAGAGAAATTGGTCCACAAAGAGGTAGCCAGGCAACTATTTGATATCTCCGCAGAGTACAGCTTTGATTCATTGGCAATAGTGGATGGAGATGATAGTGCTCCCAGGACTCTCTGTTTGCTTCTTCAAGGTCAGTGTAGTATCCCCTATTTGGAGTTAAACCAGTGCATTCCTTCTGCACTGGGGGTTCTGATAATAAAGGAAGAGGCAAAAGGAAAAAGACAAAACAAGCCCAAAAAGATTACAAAAACATGACACTTCTTTTTGTTGTTATTAGCATATTACTTTACTTAGAGAATAGCCCTGGTTATCTGTCTTTCAAGTAAGTGTATGTGGTTGCAGATGGATGGCTAGAAGCATTGTGGTAGACTCACCACTTCCTGGCCTAAACCATGGATATTGGGTTGGAAAGAGGCCTGCACAGGGCCTTGTATGTATAATTTTGCACTATAGGTGAAGTGTGTTACAGTTTGTAGAGGTGGATTTGAATACATTAAATATTTAATAAATTGTTACAAGGGTGTGTGTATGTATTTGGATCTACATTTGTTGATATATTTTTCTATTATATTTTATATAGTAGTTGTAAGAAATATGTCCACAGTAAGGGTAGTGATAGTATGTATGCTAGGGGAGTGAATTCAAAACCTTAATGTAATACCTTACTTGTTGTTTGTCTTTGGGCTTTTCCCAGTAAGGGGTCACCACAGCTGAACTCCGGTCCGCTAATGATTGGCAGTAGATTTTTACGAAACACCGAGGTGCCAGCTCGACGCCCAACCTTCAATAAAGGCACGCCCATTCACGCACGCATGTCTTTCAAATGCTACCCAACTGTGGGGAGGACATGCAGACTCGACACAGAAGGCACTCCCAAGCCCAGCCGAGAATCAAACAGGAGAACCTCTTGCTGTGAGATAACAACGCTACCGCCGTACCAGAGCGGCATAATGTAATACCTTAGTACCTTAGTAAAATGGTTTAATAAATTACAAGTAGATGTGCTTTAAGTATAAAAGCTTAAAGTAAATTTGAAGCATAGACAATGCTTAGGTCACATTATGGAGGGGCCCATTATTGACCATTCTTCCTCTACCCCATATGTTGGTGAACAGTGATCGCCACTGCTTTCTTCAAAGTAGACTCCTATTGATAGGAATTCAGCACAGGGAAGCTGATCTTAGCTAGAGTATGAATGCTAGGTAGGAGTCTAATATTAGCCTCAGTATATGATCGACATTTAAATTACCCCTCCTTTATAGTAGAACACATATATACCACAAAGTTGTTTAATACCCAGCAGGTGCCAGTCCTTTATGGGGTGATTTTAATATGGTGGCAAATTCCACCTAGACAGATCCAACCCTAAATGAACATCATTTTGAGTACAAAATATGTTACAGATGATGATACAGAAGCGGTGTCTGGTCAATATTTGGCATGTGTTATACCTGACTGATCTGGCTTATATGTACTCAGCTCTGTCTGGTAACATTAGTATCCACCCAGACTATTTTCTGGAGTATGAAGATATGATCAAAGATATAGCAGATGAGGAACTGCTACCCTACCAAATCTTGGACCATGATGGGGTTAGACTTCAACTGGAATGATACTCATTAAACTGCAGGAACTCTAGAACCTGGAGAGTAAACCCCCTAGTCTTGGAGGATGATAAATGTAGGGGATGGATAATAGAGGAGGTTCAGAAGTATATTGACAGGAACCCTACATGTCTAATGCCTAATTTTACTTGGTGAGAGTCTTTTAAATGCAACTTAAAAGATACAGGTACCTTAGCCAAGGTCGGGATAGTGGCACTGCTGGATAAACAGTTACAATCCTTGGGAAAATGCAGCACTTGCCTATAAACAGTGAATGATACAAGGTTTAAAAGCAACAGATGGATGCACGGATCTATATTAAATCAGCGAACACTTAAAAAAAGCAAACGCTGATTTATCGACCCCCACAAAAAAATAAATAAATAAAACTAAAAACAAACTTTATTACATAAAGTGGTGGGCTTTGCTCCCCACACCCCCCTACTTAAATATATCAACTCTGAGATTGCACTACAGTGACGAAAATGGCAAAGTAACTGAGGCGGAAAGAAATCACTTATATGCCGTTTCGTGCTTTCAAGTTCGATCAAGACGCATTCAAAGGATTGCTTCTTCGATTATATAATAGGAACCCAGCAGCACTGCTAGTGTGAGCCAATTCAGATGAACTGGGAAAATGCTAAAGTATCAGCTCAGACAGAGACGGCGTACTAGAAAAATTATATTAGAGGCAAGAATGGAGTACTTAATGACCCTAGGGAAATTGATAATATTTGTAAAATATTTTATTAGCCATTTTATTCTAGGTCTAACTATGAAAATGAGGGAATTCTGCCATGTACCCATCTGTTGAAAGATCCCTGGGATTCATTAATGCCTACACTAAGTGCACACCATTCTGAGTGAACAGACAACACAAGCATAACTCACATCTTTTTCCTCCTAATTTTATTTTCCTACTGATTTTCTTGCAGCCTGAAATACTGAGAGGGATTCACAAAGGTTACCACAAAGTGTAGACTACTTGTACACTTAGTGTAATCTTTCTGAGTGACTAGAAAACACAAAACATGTGGTAGAGATGTTCTTGATACAGATTGTGTACAATTAGTGTAGGTGTTATTGAAGCTGTATGTCTTTTCAACATTACAAGCTAATGAAGAAAACAGTGTGGCTACAGCAATTAATCCTACGTCAGTCTTAAATGCCCTGCAATTGACCCAATTTGGGAAAATACCAGGCTCAGATAGACTAACAGTTGGCTTACATAAGTTGATAAAAGAACTTGAGTCGATGCCCATCTGTATGACAGAATCCTGTATCAATTGTTTTACCAACACCAGGGAAAGATCTTATCTTTATAAATAATGACAGGACAATCTATTAATATAGAAACCAAACTTTATGCTAGAATCCTGGCAAATAGACTCACTCCTCTTTTGCTGAAGTTGGTAAAAGTCTGACAGGCTGGGTATATAAAGAACAGATTAAGTGGTGATTACCTCCACATACTTCTACTCTACCTGGAAGCAAGTTAAAACTATGCCCAACCATCTATGGCCATAATTGTACATTTTGAAAAGGTTTTTGATAGTATCTAATGGGATTTTTATGATGGGTATTGTAACAAATGGGTTTTCCCATACATTTTATAGTGTGTACAAGTGTTTTATAATTCCCCTTGCAACTGTATTTATAGGTCAATGTATTTCAACATTCCCCTTTGAAAAATGGCACAAGTGAAGGGGGGACTGCTTTTTCCCTCATTATTTTTACTGGCTATTGAACTTTTAGCAAGCTTATTAAGGAGGAATCAGGAGCGTAGAGGGTGGGAACTAGCAGGAATTGAAACCTGAGCTCTGCTGTTTCTTGATGACTGCCTGCTTTTGGCAGAGAACCCAATATCAGATATTTTACTGATAACTGATTTTTTGGTTAAATTTCAGGAATGCTCAGATCTTAGTACCTCTATTGCCAGCTAATGCATAAGCAGATAAATTACAACATGATGTATGAAATGACCCCTTGAAATGATGTGAGCCTCCTCCAAAGTACCTGGATATAACACTTTGTAGGGATATATCAGGAATGCTGGTACATAATCTTAGGTCATTGTGAGAATATCTATTCATCCAAGTCGATTCTCGGAGGAAGCTCAGACTATCTTGGTGGTGTAAAATTTTTTGTATCAGGGAATGGTTGGTTAACAGAACCTATATCTATCTATTCAGAGAAAATACTAAGACCATCATTAGATGCTGCTAGACATATTGTAAGAGATATAAGTGATTTTGTGAAGAAACTTAGTAGGCGGTGTAAGTCTAGTTCACATTCTTTTATTTTTGTTACATTAGATGTTAAATCCTTGTTTACATTTGTTCCTGATGAAGAAGGTGTGTCTTCTATTAGGAATATTTTAAATGCTAATACAACTAATATGACCCGTTTTATAAATGCCATTTGTATATTACTCAAAATGGTATTAGAGAACAATATTTTTTGTTATGATGGGATTTTTCTGCAGAAAAAGGATGTAGCCATGGGTACTTTGCTGGCAAACACTTGCCAATTTGGTCATACTCGATTAGGAAGAGAATTATGTATTTATAGGGAATGAGTTCACTGATTATGTCTTACATTATGCAAAATTTGTGGATGATATTTTTATATTATGAGGTTTGGATGAAAATGACCTTCAGCGCTTTATGCAGTATTTTAACTTTAGTACCACATTTTTGAATTTTGAACTTAATTTCTCATATGATGTTATTAATTTTTGGCTATATGCATTTATAAAGGTAAACGTGTTACTTAACTACCAAAATATATAAGAAGGATATTAAAAATAATAGTTACCTACAATGTAATAGCATGCATCTGGGGTTCATGTATAAAAGTATATTAAAGGGTTAGTTCTGTTGACTATCTAAAGTAACCTCTGATGATGCATTTAACATGGAAGCAACAGTACAAACTTATAGTAGAGAAGGGGAGGGGTTTATGCAGTGTCCTGGCAGGAGCAGGTCCATGAGTTTGAAAGGATATGTTTTAGTTCTTTTTTGAAGTTATTAGTGTGGGTAATGCCTCTTACATTGAAAGGGAGTTTGTTCTAGGCTTGATATACTGAGTGTTTGTAGAGAGGTTTGTCAATGGTTTTATTGGGCTTGCATATATCCAGAAGATGTTGGTCAGAGCTTCGGAATGAATGCTTTGGGATACTAGATAAGAGAGAAAGGGGCAGGCAGTGGGTTTGATGCAGATGGAGTAAATTATGTGTAATTGTGGTAGTATAGTAGTAGTTGGAGGAATTCTAGTCACTGTAGGTTCTTTAACACAAGGCAGTGGTGAGAGGTATAAGGTTGGTTTGTGGCAAATCTTGCAATTTGTTATAAGTTTGTTCAAGTTCGGAGAGTAAACTAGATTGTAAGTTTGTTAGTACTGGAGAGCATAAAGTAGGCTGGGTAGAATATATGCCTGTGCCAGAGAAAGTTTGGAGTCTGTAGTAAGGAATTTGTTGTTCCTGTAAAGCAGACATTTTTTGGTGGTTTTTTTTTTTTTTTTTTGCTACAATGCTGAATGTGAAGGTTCAGTTTTAATTAATCAGCAATTATGGTACCAAGTAGCTTTGTGTGGAATTCTACTTTAATGGTTTTGTTATTAAGCAATGAGATGGTAAAGATAGATTTATGGTGAGAAAGAGAATTTGGAAAGAAAAGAAGTTTATTTTTTGGGGGGGGTTTAGAAGGAAAAGAATGAATTTTGGGTAAGTGTGTGAAGTTGAGAGAGATTGTCAGAAGAGGAGATTAGTGTAGAGTCATCTTCATATTGAATAAGACAAGAAAGGCAGCAGGATGTGTGAAGGTTGTTAGTAAATATGCTGAATAGTAGAGCTCCAATAATGGAGGACTGGGGGACACCTGTTTGGATAGGTAGGAAAGGAGAGAAGGAGGTGTGCCATCTGACAGACTACAGCCTGTTAGCAAGGTAGCTGGAGAACCATTCAAGAATGGATGCTGAGAGGTTGAGGTCTGCTAGTTTTATTAGAATCTTGCAGTGAGGAACCACGTCAAAGGCTTTTAAGAGGTCAAGGAACAGACAAGAAACAAGCTTGTTGCTGTCTCTAGCTTCAGCTACAGTATGTGTGAAAGATATAAGGGCAGTAGCAGTACTGTGGTTGGGCCGAAAACTATGTTGGGCTGTTGTTGGAAAGGTTTTCTTGAATAAGAAAGTTGAGAAACTGAATGTGTTGCATTTTTTGAGGATTTTTCAAAGTGGGGACAGAATGGCTGTGAGCCTGAAATTGGAAGGGTTAGTGATGTTTCCTGCTTTGTGTAAAGGTATAGTATAGAATGATTTCTAGGTATCAGGGACTATGGATTAGTTGATTGATTTATTGATTATTATAGAAATTGGATACGCTACAGAGTCAGCAGCGAGCTTTAGAAAAGGGGTGGTAAATTATTAGTTGAAGGAGAACATGGCTTTAGTTTATGGAGGAGTGATTTTATGTAAGTGCTGGGTACTAGCTTAAGTGAAAAGGGGGGTTTGTCAGTAAGTGGAGGAGTAGAGGGCTTGGTATTGGGGTCTATATAGATTAGTTTGCAGACGGAGTTGATAAGGTACCAGTTGTGGAGGGTGATGGTTTCTTGCGCAAAATTGTTTGGGTAGGGGTTTAGTGTTGTGGGACTTCCATGGTGAAGTTTTTTATTGATAGTACTCCACATTTATTTGGGATTGGAGTGGTGGTTAGTTTGGGCCTTATGATAAAAGTTTTTCTTGTTGTTAATTTGTTTTTGGTGCAGTTTCTGAGTTCTTTGTAGTTTTAAAGGTGTGTGGGGGATTTGCTTATTAGCCTGGATTTCCAAGCACTCTCTCTCTTTTATGCATACAAAAGCAAGTATCCTGTGAAAGCGAGAGAGCAAAATTTGATTTTATCCTAATTTTTCTTAGGGGTGCTAGGGAGTTGATAACAATGCAGTACTAAAATTCAACCACATCTTTTTAGATATTAAGATTAAGCTGAAGGAGGCAGAACAAGTTGATGGATGACAGTCTGTTATTAAATGTAACAGAGTTAAAACTAGAGTTAAAACTAGAGTGTTTATGGCAGTCTTTTTATAAGTGAGACCTGTGCAGTTGAAGAGTGTCCATGGATGTGGGTGGGCAGGTGGTCACTTATGTTATCCAGCAGTGTACAGGGGTTGTGATGGAGGTTTAGATCTGATGCCAGGCTACAGTCAAGGATAGAGCTAGTACTGGAGTGTTTATTCATGTGTGTTGGGGTTACATTTAGTTGAGAGAAACTGTTAAGATTAATGCTGAGGTTTGGTGTGTCAGTAATTAGTGTTTTCCAGTCTATATTAACATCACTGAGAGTGATTATTTCATAGGGTATATTGTGTGATCTATGATAGGATGTGTTCAAGGATGGGAATGTTTTTACCCGGTGGGATATAAATGCCAGTGACTGATTTTTTTTTTGTGGGTGTTTAAATAAGAATTTAGTATTAACAGTGCTGTACTTTGAAAGCTTGAGAGTGGAGTAGGTAAGAGGGAGAGGTTAAGTTGTTAAGAATTGAGTATAGCAATGCCTCCTCCTTTTTTGATTCTCTCTAGGCAGAAGATGTTATATCCAGGAGGTAAGATTTCATTATTAGAACTATATGATTTTAGCCAGGTTTGGATAAAGTTAAAATATCTGTAGTATGGTGGGGTATCCAAGAATGGAGTTCAGTGATTTTGTTAAGTATGCTTTGTACATTCATAGAGAGGATGGTTAGGTTTTTGGAGGTGGGTGAGGAGAGGAGGGAAAAGGGGGTTTGAAGGGAAGGGGGCAGATAGGGGTGAAGGGTGGTTGTGGCTGGGTAGAGAGGTTTAGGGACCAGGACTGGGATGAATGTCTCCAGCGAGCAGAAAAGTTTTGGCATGTAGGGTAATTTGAGGAGAATAGGGGCAATAGATGTGGTATTTTGGCTTAGGTTTTAAGGGAAGTGTGGTGTGAAACAGTATTTTGATTTTGAGTAGGTGTATGTAAGAGAAGTTGTATAATGAGGGAAAAATTGAAAAAAAAAAGAGTATGTGTGAGTTTTGGTAATTGTTTTAAGTATGATGGGTTAGTATGGTATGTGGTTAAGCAGGAGAGAAGGAGAAGTAATGATGTAGTTAGGGAAATGAGAATGAGAAAATGTTAAGGAAGGATGAGACTATAAGAGTGGAAATGTTTTGTAGAGAGTATTGACAGCTGGATAGCTAAGAAAATGAGTAGTGGGATTATTTGGGGTGTAGATGGAAGCAGGAGATTAAATTTAATTTCAGCTAACTTCTGCTATCAGCATAACTTTAAGAGTGTAGATGTGGGGGGGGGTGAGGGTGTGTGTTATAGTTCGTTGGAGGAGTGGTAGAGGAAGGTCTATATACACTCCATATATGTGTGTATATATACATATATGGAGTATGCTTAGGTAGTAGGGTGTGAAAGTAGATTGGATGGTTTAGGGGTTAGAAGTGGGGTTTAGGTAAGATGGATAGAGTATAAATTTAGTGTATGTGGGGTGGGTGGGAAATGGGGTAAGGTAGAGAGCAGAGTGAGCCTGAGAGTAGTGAGGGTGAATGGAGCAGGCAGAATTAAGAGATGACCGATGTACCAAAAGAGAGAGAAGAAAGAAAACAGAACAAAAAAAAAACTATCTCACAGTCAGTAAGTAAAAGAAAACTGTTTTTCACTACAAATAGCAGGTCAGCAGCATTCAAACATTACCATTTGGTGCTTTTCCATAGACTGGAGTTTTAATTCCTGTAGAATTGTTATTCTTACTGTGCCTGAGGACATAAATGTATTTCTGTGGTGTATTTCACTTATAAAACCCTAACTAGAGTTCCAAATGTAGAAAGAAAAAGATTATAAATGACAACTGGTCAATAGTAATGACCTCATCTCATATTGTAAAAATTGTAGAACCATCTCCTAGGATAGTATTTAAGAATAAATGGAATCTGAAGAGACAACTATGTTATAGAGTGCTGACTGCAGCAGTTCGCACTACTAAGAGAGATGGAAAAGTACCTTTACTTACATTTAAACTTACATGTATGAGACATAATTCAGTTTATTGACGTTACCTCTTTCTTTATACATCCTATAACTCAATATAGATATGAGTTTTCTCATAATGTTGACTGCGAGAATATGAATTTAGTATATATTGCTAAGTGCACTGGTTGTACATTGTTTCATGTGGGGAAAACTAATAGAAAGTTAAGAGACAGGACAGTCCAACATATTTACAGTGTCAAAAAGTTAAATTCTAGCCTTAGCTAAAAATGTTTTGTTGATGGGCACATCATATACTGTTATGTCTTCTGTTTTACAAGTAATTGTTAGTGGGGTTAAGAAGGATGATATAGTGAATAAAAGCGAAGTCTGATCATATGAATGGATCAGTAGGCTAGGTGCATTGAATGCTACTGGTTTAAATGAGAATTTCCCTTTAAAACCAATTTTGAAATCAAGAGGATTATGTCATTGATCATGTGATTAATCTTATTTAAATGAATGTGAAGTGAAGTTTTTAAAATACTTGAGAAAGCATGATTTGTAGGTGAAAGCTTGTGTTTAAATTAAATTATTTATCCTGTAAACTATTTGGTTTATTTTGTTATAGTAGTACTTTTTTGAACAGTTAGTGTTTCCTGAGAATATTTTATTATATTTTCTGTTTGTATTGTGGTATCATTCTTGCTGATGGTAGAATGCAGCTCAGTGCGAGGCTCATACCAGCCTGTGACACATACTCAAAAAGGTCCATCATGTCTCTCTTCATATAGTCCAGGGAGGTATGTCTCAAGTTATGCCCACATGGACTACAACTGGTAAGTTACTTGTGAGTACCTCCGCATATGTGGATTTATGTGTTGAGACCTTATTTAGTGAGGGAAATAATGTGTATGTGCTAGCAACCTGTCTGTCATTTGATTTTTCAGTATGTGTCATACTGTGTTTGTTTGTTTCAGGATTAAGTGGTTGTCAGTACACAAGAAACAATTGCTACATTGGCTCAGGATGCACATGTCCATCTGGCTGCCACAGAGATAATAGGAAAGTGCCTATCCATGGTTTCAGGATTTTTACTTCAGGTTTAACCAGGGAGAAGAGTGGGGAGATTTAACTGGAATGGAGTGATAGCACACGGATGAAGAATGGATACTATACTCGGTGTGAACTGCAGCTATTCAACAAGGCTATGCTGCTCTGTATGCAACTTAGATGCTCCTGAAGCAGCAGGGGGACTGGAAAGTAGCAGAGATAGTTATTCCAAAGGAAATTTTAACCTGATAGCATTTGCATCTATACAGGGCATTGCTATACGCTGCTGTGTGTTGAGCAGCCTAGCACAAACACTAGGCTTGTACAGAATCAGAAAAACAAGTCTAACAACAGCAAGGCCTACAAAACAATCAGGAAAACAAACAAGCTTTCAGCCAGCAGCCCCCAACTCAGGTTTGCTACAGCACGTTTCTGCCAGAAGAGTGCAGTCAGAAAACCCTCTTTATGCAAAAATGCTGGTTTTAGAGCACAAGTACAGGGAAACCACACAATCTAGATACTACTGTCCTGTAAAACTAGTAGACATGATGTAATTAAGTACTACAGCAGCAGTGGAAACAGTTCATCTTTGAAACTCTACTAAAGTGTGAAAAATGAAACAATTAATTCAGGATTCTTATTAAATACAGTAAAAATAATCAGCAGAAGTACAACATGATGCTTATTTTCATTCTTTTAACAGCAGAGGGCTTTAGATGCAGGAGATTCAGTGTAACCCTCAGGAGACGTAGCAAAGCAAAGAGCAGGTCTAAGGAAGTGAGCACAAACCCATGCAAACACTGGGCTTATATAGAATGAGAAAAACAGGTTTTACAACAAGACATACAGGCCAATCAGAAAAGCACACATTAAGCTTTCAGCCAGCAGCCCCCACCTCAGATAGGTTTCCTACAGCACACTTCTGCCACAAGAATGCAGTCAGAAAACCCTCTTAATGTAAAAGTGTTGGTTTATAGCTCATGTGCAGGAAAACCACACAATCTAGATACTATCTTGTAAAACTCTTAGACACAATATAATTGAGAACTACAGCAGTAGTACAAACAGTTCAGCTTTGAAACTCTACTAAACTGCTAAGATGTGACCTGTGTCTGGTATATAAGGCATCCTCCAGCCAAATACTGATGGACCTATTGCATATCAGAAAGTCAAATGACATCAGAAACATTTGGTCCAGGGATCTAAACCTCTTCTGCAACATCCACAAAAAGGGTTAATGAGACAGGTATATTTTGCAAAAATACTGCTGTTCTCAAACCAATGCCCCAGCCATGTAAAATGAAGCTCGTCCCTGTTGACATTAAAGTGCAACTTGGATCTATAGATGGGTAATAGAAAATTTACACCAGGACTGCCCCTTGTACTGTTAATGGACAGAGGCAGCTCCTTAAGGCTTTATCCCATGCATGGATCCCCTGAAATTTATCTATGCTATGATCCCAGTTATTCTCACTGGGGAACATATACAGCCTACCTCGACCTGGCAAAGGCCTTCGACACAATACCCCACTCAGGTATCATCGAAAAACTCATCAGCTTGAATGTAAACCCATACATCACAAGATGGGTTGCAAACTGGCTAAGCGACAGAACCCACAGGGTCAGAGTTGCTGGAGCCATGTCAGACTCAAAGTCTGTCACAAGTGGTGTCCCACAGGGCTCAGTCCTGGGTCCACTCTTGTTCGGCATCTACTTTTCTGAAGTACAAGCAAACACAGGAGGGTTATGGCTGACAAAGTTTGCAGATGACTGCAAATTGGGCGCCATAGTCGAAAACACATCTGACACAGATATCCTCCAGAAGGGCCTCACAGAAACGGATAACTGGTGCCAGAGCCATGGCCTGAAGTTAAACGCCAAAAATGCATAGTCATACCCTTCGGGAAAAACAAGGTTACCCCTAGCTACCATATAGGTGGCAATCCACTGAGCACAGAAAAAGTCATCAGGGATCTGGGGACCCAAGTTGACAGTAGCCTTTCGTTTGACACTCATGTTGCTAAAGTAGTTAGGAAAACCTTCTATATTGCCCACCTGATCATGAAGGGATTCACATCTAGATCAAGGGAGGTCATCGTCCCCTGTACTCATCACTCATTAGACCTATGATTGAGTACAATGCCCCGTTCGAATGTATCTGACCAGACACCTGATGCAGCTTGAAAGGCCCCAAAAGTTCCTCACCAAAAGGATAAAGGGTCTCAAAAATATGTCTTATGCTGCCCGACTGAAAGAACTCCAGCTCTATTCACTCTCATACCGCTTGCTCAGAGGTGACCTGTGCCTGACATATAAGGCCATGTCAAACCCAGATTTGATGAATATGCTTCACCTCAAAAAATCTAGATCCCTCAGAACCACAAGGGTGGGAGACTTAAACCTTGACACGGTTATAAATAGAACGTGCTGGAGGGACAGATTCATCACCCAGAGACTCCCTATGCTGTGGAACAAAATCCCGGTACATGTGAGGCAGAGCACCTCGCTGGCCTTGTTCAAGAGGAATCTTGACCAATGGATGGGAGATCGCAGATATACCCCAGGGATTACTTCAGTGTCACTGCTTGACAGAGGCACAGAAAAATGATAGGCATAGTTTTTATTCAAACTAAAGGGGTGGCGAAAGCCACATAACTATGGGCTAGGCTTATAAATGCCCTTGGGCAGATAGCCTAGTATGAACCTATGAACCTATGAACCTATGAACCATAGGATAGGTGAGACTATCTAACACCAAATGGGATGGTTTTAATTCCAACACCAAAAGGGAAATTGGCTAGGCTTTAAATAGCCCACAAAGGCAGCTAGCCAGTACTTACCTATGAATCTGAAAGGAAGAGCAAAGATAAATAATAGAGTTTGAGCTCTTGATTATTCTAACAGGCAAACAACTACAAATGTATTTTATAGTTATTTGTCACCTATATAAGACAGGCTTAAATATTGTATTTAATTTCTGAATAATGAACATATGGCTCACATGGACATACATATCAGTAATCATAAATAGAACTCTAGAAACTGCAGTAGACTTCTAAAATGAAAAATAATAAATTCCAACTTAAAATCAGCATTTTCACTTTGTTGAACACACAGGCTATTGAATGTTATTCCAATATTATTAAAAGCTGATACTACTGTAAATGTCCTTAAAAACAAACTCAGTGAATTAAAAAGTGGTCTCACATTCAATCCAAAATCTTTAATCATCTCTTTGTGAGGTTTAGAGGCTTTTGTCTCCAAAACATTGAAACATTTGATATAATTAATTTAAGCACATGTAGAAATGATGTTCTAAAAGACTGATGTTAATTTACTCATGAATTTCCAATGTCTGGTGAAATGTTTCTTTAGTAAATGCTTAAATGCACTACTCCCTCAGGTCAACTTCAAACTAAAGACAGTATTACCTGGATAGCTCAAGTAGCACACATCTTCATACCATTGTGTGGATATGCAGATATGTATGTGACAACAGGTGGCAACAAAGGTCTAGAGCACCCACCGAGGCTTATATCAAGTTAGTGTTTTGCCCAGTCAGAAGCTTGGGTTTCGGGATTAGTCTATGGGCAAACTAACAGCTACATATAGGTTAGGCAATGTTAACATTTGAACCATTTTATGTAGTGAAAAGCCATTGTGTGTTTTTCTACAATGACCAGGAAAAAATCTTGAAATTCAGTTGAATAGAATTTCAAGCTTTTGGGGAGAAGAAATGTTTTTAATCTTGTCAATACACTTCTTTTTTTTTGCAAAATAGAATTGTATAGAAGTCTACCCGGAGCTGGTTATCATTAATAACTCTTAGGAATTTAGCAGAGTTCTCTACCTGAATGCTTGAAGCATCCAAAGGGGAGGAGTTATTAAGATCATCCACTGAAGTTGAACTGGGTAATGGATCATCTAGAGTTTGATGTTAGCTAGCAAACATCAAGGCCATTATAGAGGGGAGTCCTGCATATGTTACATGCCAGAAATGTGGATTATCCATTTTTCAGACAAAAGGGAGTAGAAACCAATTTATACCCCCTCTTGCATCAAATTCAATTGGGAAACCATAAGTGATGCATACCATCCATTTCATTACACTTTGAATAAATCTTGTGAAATTAATATTTTGTGTAAGGTTTTCTACTTTATTCAGTGTTATAAAAAGTAATGCAGAATGGCTGAGTTAAATGAAAAGGCTTTTGAAGAAAGCAGTTTATAGGTTCATAGGTGTTTATTATAATTATTTATTATAATTTGGCATCATAAATTATTGAGGAAAAACATTTTGAAAATGTCTTAGAGTAAAGAAGAAATAAACAACAGAAACTTCAAGAATTTTATGTAATCACTCAGACTGAGACCGGTGCCTTATAAAATCATAATGAGCTTAATCTGACACGTTGGATTTCAGCCTGGTTAGAGGATTAAAGGGTTTACTCTGCAGAATGTACCACAGCATCTCATGTAAGGCATTCACTATGCAGAATGTAGCACAGCATCAGATGCAAAGGGTTCACTGTGCAGAATGTAGCACAGCACGCACAGCACCCAGTGCAAAGGGCTCACTGTGCAGAATGTACCACAGCACCTCATGTAAGGCATTCACTATGCAGAATGTAGCACAGCATCAGATGCAAAGGGTTCACTGTGCAGAATGTAGCACAGCACGCACAGCACCCAGTGTAAAGGGCTCACTGTGCAGAATGTAGCACAGCACGCACAGCACCCAGTGTAAAGGGCTCACTGTGCAGAATGTACCACAGCACCTCATGTAAGGCATTCACTATGCAGAATGTAGCACAGCATCAGATGCAAAGGGCTCACTGTGCAGAATGTAGCACAGCACGCACAGCACCCAGTGCAAAGGGCTCACTGTGCAGAATGTAGCGCAGCACACAGTGCAAAGGGCTCACTATGCAGAATGTACACCAGTATCAGGTGCAAAGGGTTCACTGTGCAGAATGTAGCACAGCACGCACAGCACCCAGTGCAAAGGGCTCACTGTGCAGAATGTAGCGCAGCACACAGTGTAAAGGGCTCACTGTGCAGAATGTAGCACAGCATCAGATGCAAAGGGTTCACTGTGCAGAATGTAGCACAGTACGCACAGCACCCAGTGCAAAGGGCTCACTGTGCAGAATGTAGCACAGCACGCACAGCACCCAGTGCAAAGGGCTCACTGTGCAGAATGTAGCACAGCACGCAGTGCAAAGGGCTCACTGTGCAGAATGTAGCACAGCACACACAGCATCCAGTGTAAAGGGCTCACTGTGCAGAATGTAGCACAGCACGCAGTGCAAAGGGCTCACTGTGCAGAATGTACACCAGTATCAGGTGCAAAGGGTTCACTGTGCAGAATGTAGCACAGCACGCACAGCACCCAGTGTAAAGGGCTCACTGTGCAGAATGTAGCACAGCACGCAGTGCAAAGGGCTCACTGTGCAGAATGTAGCACAGCACGCACAGCACCCAGTGTAAAGGGCTCACTGTGCAGAATGTACACCAGTATCAGGTGCAAAGGGTTTACTTTGCGGAATGTAGCACAGCACTGGCTGCAAAGGATTCATTGTGTAGATTGTAGGACAGCAACCATTGCAAAGGGTTCACTTGCAGAATTTAACACAGCACTGGATGCAAAGGCCTCTCTGTGCAGAATGTAGTGAAACACTAGCTGCAAAGGGTTCACTCTACAGAATCTACCACATCACCAGATGGTGTGCATTAATACTGTCAAGGTCTTTACCTATATTTACTATTCTTCTCATCAATATTTAAAACTATTATGTTTTGATGAGAGCTACTTATTCCAGACCCAGTGAAGACCAAATGGATATGCTGAAACTCACACTCTTGATGGCAAGTTCAACTTTCAGATTTCAGGAAATGTCTACTTTATGGCTGACCTTGACTCAGGTAAGTATTTTCTACAGAAGAAAACCGTAGAAAATGGTGATGTCTACTAATTATTTGAAGACTATTCAGACTGAGCACATGAAAAACATATTTCAGAACTTATATATCCGGTGAAGCTGATGGCAACTGCGTAGGTAGTTAATTTTATGGAATTTAATGGAATATATGCCATGTCAAACCATGAATCCTAGTGGTTAGGTTTCTTGATTTTCACCTAGGCAGTATGGGAATGGGCCCCTCTTTATGGAGTGGGGTTGGCATATTGTTTAAGGTCTTTATCTCACAGATACAAGGTACAGGGTTTGATTCTGACCTCTGTTTATTGGGTAGGCTTGTATTAGTCTAAGACTGATAGCCTAGTTTTTACCTATAAAGCCATGAAATAAAAATATATTACATTAGTGTTGAAACTGTGACCTAGATTTCCTTTTCATGTCAAGAATATGATTCAGAATGTCCCAGATGTCTCTAATTGTTGATATAGCTCAGTGGGTTAAGGCATGAAGCTGCAAGCAGCTGACCAGAGTTTGATTACTACAGCCTCCATATGCATATAGTGTAAAAATGACCAAGTTATCTGAAAATCTAGTCCTCCTGCATCATCCTTTAAACATGGATCTTAAGTAAAAATAAACAAATTTTCTCCTATGTTTAAACTCTATCAGTTGCAGTATTGAATGCATTCCATCTCTGTCAAATTCTTTGAATTTTTAATGTAGATGGGAATAGCGGACTTAAATATTTATTTCACATGCTCATATAGAAAGGCTTCCATGCTGCAAGTATTTTTAGCTCGGTATCTGAGTACACATTTTTATCAACCATCAGGTAGACAGATTTTGATTATTATAAATATATTACATCTGAAATATTTCTGTGTTAAAAATTTCCCATGGAATCTTAAAAGAAAACAATCTGGCACACACACTTCTACTGCTAATCAAGCTCCTGAGACTGAAAATAGTCATGTTTTCATTAGTCATTGACTTGCGGAGATTGTTTCCTTTAGCATTTCAACTGCATCATGTTTAAGTCTTGTAAAGTTTTACCTTAAGCACAACCCAAAGACAAAATTATGTTTACATATATAGTGAAACTATCCAGAAGAGAAGTAACAAAATCATACTTTACTAACCAGGATGAACTTGTCAGTTAAATGTATACTTACAGTTATAAATATAATCATATAAGGTTATGACTAAATTAAATGTTACAGTAAATAAAAAAATGATATAAATGCAATGGGCTTCTTATGGAATCCACCATGGTCCCTGTTACATAGTGAGTTTGTAGTTACACTTCTACTGTGTCTAGTCTTCCAGTGTATCTATGTGACGACAGGAGGTACGCCAGCTATGCCAGAAGTGGGACAGTGGATGTGTATCATATGTCAACGCAGCTAGCTGGAATTTTCTAAAGAGCTATATGTCATAAGTATATCAAACTGATTTGTACAGATGCTTGTATTGAAAAATGTATTTGGAAATCTGCTTGTGTTAAAATGTGAGGACATCCTGGCGGAGATTGGTATTTTGTCCCAAGATCGTATTAACACCATCAGTGCCCTCATGGAAATGGTGTTGTTGAACAACTTTTTTTCTTTGAGGGACAACTGTTTAAACAAATGAAGGGTGTAGCAATGGGGAGCAGCACGTGCCCCCAGTTTTGCAAATCTAGTTATGAGTTTTTGGGAAAACCATTTTGTGTTTAATTCTCCGTTTAACTCAGGGTTTGCTTTCTACACCCGCTTTCTGGATGATATTTTTATTGTCTGGAAAGAAAGTCAAGAAAGGCTTGAATGTTTTTTCATTATATTCATTCCACCACACCATTTCTGAGGTTTGTACATGTTTACAGTGAGTCAAGTATCCCTTATTTGGATGTGACTATTACTAAGGACTATAGAAGAAAGTGTTTTGTCTCTAACATTTTTTGTAAGAGCACCTTTTCTAATAATTATTTACATTTTGATAGTCACCACTCTTATTATCAGAAAAAATCAGTGGTAAAAGTCCATTTGGTCAGACTGGCCAGGATGAGTTCAGATGAGGTGACTTTTGATGATGAATGTCAGATTCTATTGGAAATGTTTATCAAGCAGGGGCACCCCACTGAATTTTTAAAACCGCCATTTGATGAGGTGACCAACAAGAGAAAAAGTGGAGTGTATCTCTCTGTTATATTATAACAATAGGGGGATACTGAATAGTGATAATGGGAACAGTAGTTTTGAATCTGAGGTTACTGTTGGAGAAATACAAGTGCCTAAGGGTAATAATTACAACAGGTCCTTTATAGGTACCTTTTCCTTGGATAGTCATGAAATTGCTTGTACATTAAGACACAACTAGTTATTGATATCCACAAAACCCCAATTGGGTAGAATATTGGGGGATAAATGGACAGTGGTCTACAGAAAAGATCTTAGGGTCTATATTATAACGCTGAAGTTGCAAAACTTCGAATGTTATAATATCAACACCACTACATTGAAGGCTGAAATTAGCGAAGCCACAGAACATCAAATTCTTACCTAGGGCAAGATTTTGGTGAGCCATTCTGTGGCTTCGCTATTTCCTCCACTGTGGTGCAACAGTTATGGACCTTAGGGTGAGGGTGCAGGTTAAGGTAAGTGGATAGGTAAGAATGTATGTATGGTTTAGTGCAGGGTTAGAAGTAGGGTTTTGTTAATTGTATGTGTGTGTATTAATTAGTTTGTTCGTGTATAGTTTCTTAGGGTAAGTGTGCGATAGTTACGGACCTTAGGGTTAGGGTGCAGGTTAAGGTTAGTGGATAGATAGGAATGTATGTACAGTTTAGTGTAGGGTTAGAAGTAGGGTTTTGTTAAGTGTTTGCGTGTGTGTATTATTTCGTTTGTGTATAGCTCCTTAGGGTAAGTGTACAATAGTTTCGGACCTTAAGGTTAGGGTGCGGGTTAAGGTTAGAGGATAGATAGGAATGTATGTACGGTTTAGTGTAGGGTTAGAAGTAGGGTTTTGTTAAGTGTATGTATTCAGATTATTTATTTTGGTGTGTTTGTGTTGTGTGTATGTTTCTCGGAACAGCAATTTTTTTCCCTGGGAAAAAATTCACTATACTGAGTGTTTGATATTATGACATTCTGAAATTCCAAGTTTGAGCTTATGGTGTTCGATATTTTGGAATTTCGATTATGTGATATAGACCCAGATCTTAGTATCAAATGGTTACTAGAGAAAAAAAAATAACAAAACAGGGATAATAGTGATACTTTGGAACACAAGGTATGTTCAAGTGTGGGTGTTGCAAAATGTCTTCCTGTATATTGGTAGTGGGCCAGTTCTCTCTTAATAGTCATAAGGTCCTTATTAAGGAAAAATATAATTGCAGCACAAGGTGGGCCATTTATGTTGCCAGCTGCTTAGACTGTTCAGCCTATTACATAGGCAAAACTATCAGACAGGTGAGAGAAAGAATATACGAACATGAGAGAGAACATTAAAAATAAAAAAGACACAAATGCACAGTTTAGACATGTTGAGAAAAACCCTGGGCACAGATTTGGGTATTTTGTCATTGAACAACTTAAGAAGGATGATAGGGGTTTGATTGCGGAAGAACATCTACTAGTTAGGGAGTTGAAATGGCAGATCAGGCTCAATGCTTTAGAGGAGCCTGGGTTAAATGATACTTTTTTCTATTTCATCTATTTTATTTTTAAAGAATTTAGAATGCTAATGTGTATATTTATTTAATATGTTGAAGTATATTATACTTCAATTCATTTTAGATAGTTTTTAACAAATCTGTATTAGATTAGTTGTTTATTTGTCATGTGACTGTCTTAATTGCTATTTATGCTAACTGATTGGGCTGTTTTTTTAGTTCTGATGATGTCCTGATGGATGAAAGCATTAAACTTTTCAACAGTATTGTTGCTGTTCCTGTGGATATAATAAAGCAGTTTCACCAGATTTTGGCTCTTCACTTGGTTACTAGTTTGTGTTAAAATGTATCAACAGTGTGCCCTGCTTGAAATAAAAGAAATGTACATGCATTATTGTAGGTGTTTGAATATATATGTTTTCACGTAGGATACTAGAAGAGAAGAGGTTAAACTCAAACTTTAAAATATAGCTGAAATTAAATTGGGTTAAGCCATAAAGATGTTATCCAACAGTTTTGAATGGAGCCAGTGATGCAATGTCTGTGCTAGAGAATAGTTTGTAGCTCCTGCAGGAAGAGTGGAATAGTTTTATTGTTTTATGGCTTCCAGGTGATTTAATAAAACTTAGCTAAAGGTCTAGTGTGTATTGTAGCACATAGGTGCTAAACCCTGGCAGCTTCTAGTGATGGCGGATAGTGTGGGAAACAGAGTCAGATGACCAGATATGTATGATGTCATTCTGTAAGCCAGAAATAATATTTATATATTAGTAGGAGATTGCTCTCAGTATTCTGCATTATGTCTTGGATCTGACAGCAAGGACTGCTCACCCCCACATCATCTTGTCTTGCTCTATTCAGTAAGTAGGAACAATAATTCCCTGGATCAGTCAGGAAAATATAGTGAGAATAGTTAAGTATTGTTTTTTTCTGTAGCTGTGTGACTCTTTCCAGCTGTGTTATTTTCAATATTTCCTGTGGCTGAAACTCTGGTGTTTACTGTAAATAGACATTTAGTATTTTATTTTATTATTAATTTTATATATATATATATATATATATATATATATATATATATATATATATAAACTTTTCATTGTGACTGGTCCTTTTTAGAAATTATTTAAGCTTTGAGAGTATTTGCATATATTTATTTGGTGATAACTCTGGACACTCCTGAAAGCCTTGCTGTTTGATCAATATGTATTAATATCACTCAGTATAATTGGGTGCCCTTGCAAGAGCCTTAGGTAGCTGGTTTTATAGTGCCTGGTGGCAGTGATAACTACTTTATAGTCTGTACAGAAGTGACCATATATAGCAAACCTGTGCCAGTCTATCCCAGGTGTGTGTGTGTGTGTGTGTGTGTGTGTGTGTGTGTGTGTGTGTGTGTGTGTGTGTGTGTGTGCAAATCAAATCTCAAAGTATGTGCGTGTCAGTTACTTGGAACAGGGACAAGAAGCACTGGCTTCAAAGAGAGATAGTGGTGGAGGACTTGGCTTGGGCACTTGGCTGAAGACTTAACTCTGCAGCTGTACCAGTGAAGAGTCTTACTGGGGGCCTGGGGGAGACAAATAGAGAAACCCAGATCCCAGGCTGAGTGTATTCTCTCCATGCCCTCAAGGGAAATTATGCTTGATACAGAGAGGTATCCATTTGTAATCCAGGTGAACATCAGTGGTGAGGATTCAGGCTTCTTCATTACTGGCCCAGAGTGGGGAAGTCATTCTATTTTACAGACATTTAAATAGATTTTTGTGTTCTAAAAAGTTAATGTTTGTAGGCACAAATTGTTGAAGGTCAAAAAATCAATACAAGAAAGATTAAAAATACAGATAGTATATTTATTAGAATATGCATTCTTATTAATTAAGAAAGCTAAAACTTGTTTCCAACATTTTAAATGGCAAATTTTGAAAGTACAGTTGGCTACTCACAGATGCTTCCTTCTGTGTGATTGTAGTGATCACTGTTTATATAATCTATGATATTTTCTATATTAAACAATTTCCCAATGTTTTACATGATGAGACAATTTAAGAGTCATCCCCCAGCTTCATTGCCAGCGCTGAGAGATCTTCAGAATCGTCCCCATCCTAACTACTAACATTACTTTTCAGTACAATAGCAACTGCAAATATTATCCCAAAACATTGTGTGAATCTTGAACTTGCAGCTTCCTTATTATCTGGCACTGGCAGTGCACATTACGCATGTAGTCAATGACATATTACTATTTTGTGGTATGAGTGCAGCTGTTAAAACTATTAACCTAATAATTAACAACTGTTGGTTGGACATACTAACTGCATTT
Organism: Protopterus annectens; assembly: GCF_019279795.1. NCBI lineage: Eukaryota > Metazoa > Chordata > Ceratodontiformes > Protopteridae > Protopterus > Protopterus annectens. Next base: position 1,413,964,520 of record NC_056732.1, on the reverse strand, counting down.
AATGTGTTATCATGGTGTTCTGCAGTTCAATGTGCAGCCTGACAGCCCACAGTTCAGACAGGGAAGAAGCTGAGACACTATCTGAACCACATGCTGAACATGAGACTGGCATAGCAAGGGATAATATTTGCATGTATACCTGCCCTGTATCTGCTCTGTCATCAGGATAGTATTGGTACAAATCCATCTCATCCTGATCATGTAGTAACTGTCTATAAAGGAATACCAGCCATACGTGCTCTCTGGACTGGAACTTAGCATTATCCATTCACAGCACCCATAGCATCCAAACTACTTTCCGTGAGATTGTATTTGTGTGTGACAAGGTGCAGTGAAAGTCTTGAAGCCATCAGAGGTTACATGACATTACGTCTGCAGCAAAGATGACAAGGAGTACAGAAGTGGGGGCAGTATTTACCTGGTCCACAGCTGCTCACAGCAGTTTCCCATAAGGTAAGTGTCATAGACATTTATATGCATATCATTTGCTACTTCCATCCTGTGCCCAAGATGTGTCCTGCTGCACAATTACTCACTGTGTATGTGTTCCTGGAGCCATAGGCGCCGGAAGCTGTTGAAGACTGGGGGAGTGCGGAGGGTGAGAGGGGCACTTAGTGATATAAAAAGGGCAATTTTTTATAACTATTTGCTATCACAACATAGGTTCACTTGGAGGACATTTTAAGTTTAGCCAATTCCCTTTTGGTGCATGAAATAACATTTTTTGTTTGGTCGTACCTATCCCATGGCTGATAATTGTATATTAGCCCTAGTGAGAATAACTATGATCATACCCTAGATAATTTGAGGAGACCCATGTAAGGGATGCAGCATTTAAGAACCATCTCTGTCCATTAGTGGCATGAGGAGCAATCCTGGAGTACATTTTCTTTTATCCATTCTTAGATCCAAGTTGCATTTGAATATGGATGGATGAGCTTTGTTTTATTTTTATGGAGAGTCTGTTCTGGAACAGTGGTAGCCTCTGTGATATATATCCATCTCTCCACAACATTCATTTTAGATACCTGGACTGAGTATTCTTGATGCCATTTGACTTGCTGATGTTCAGTAGGTCCATCTGTATTAGGTTGGAGGATGCCTTGTATGCAGGACATGTCACCTCTTAGTACACTGTAAGATACTGAGTATAGTAATAAATATTCGAGGTGGTCCATGCAAGACCTATTCTTTAGGACTTGTATCCTTTTAGTAAAGTATCTCTGAAGGTGTTCCAATTGTTGCATGGGGCGGGATAGATACATGCCAAAGTGGGCATTATACAAAATGATTGACCTAATGAGAGCTTTGTAGAGTGGAACAGCAACATCTCTAGATCTACTCACAATCAATTTGTTTATAAGCTGCACAATATAGAAAGGCTTTCTTATGACTCTGGGCACATGTTGGTCAAAAGTTAGGTCACTGCACACACAAGTTCCCAAATGCCAAATAATTGGGTTAGTTCTCAGAGGGCACTGTCTTGATTTTGACACCAGTTATTATTTGGAACAAACCTTCCTGTATGATGGTTAAGTCATTTAGGGATTCAATAACTTCTCCTAGCTTGCAATCATCTCAAACTTAGCCGGCCAAAGCCCTTTGGTATTTCCTTTTACTTTTGAGATGTATATGCCAAACAAAGTCAACCTTGGGGGACTCCATTGGTGACTTGTCTCTTCCCCTATTTTGATCTCCTGCATCCTGTGAGCAAGTTGGCAAACCAGCAAGTGTTTGCTCCTACATTATTCATCTTTTGTACTACACCTGAGTAGGGGATTGTGTCAAAAGGCTTGGCCAGGTCAAGGTAATATGGTATGAATTGTTTTACCTTCAACCATTGCTTTGGTAACAAGAGTAAAGCTTAAAATTTGCCCATGATTTTGAACCTTTCACACTTTCCTCTGGGCTGTTTTCAAACACATTTTTAGGGCCATGCATGCATGTATGCATTCTTTGATTCACCTTCCTGATTGTATTAAGTTATATTCCTTGTATAATACAGCACCAGTTGTTAGAATGCATTTTACATGTGTGGTTTTGAACAGTCTTCTAGTAAGCAATGAAACAAAATGTATGAAACAATAATGACAAAACTACCCATTTCAGAAAATTTCAACCATAAAAGGCCATTCAAACTTCTGTCATTACAATCCACCAATATCAGTAAATATGCAAAATGTCTGTAGAAGTAAGTCATCTAAATAATTCCACATTAAAGGGATCTCTAACTGCTAGGAAGCAACTTTATATTTCATTGTTTCATCTACAAATAAAGTGGCTGTTGCCCTTGAAGAATAAATTGCCTATGTTACATTAAAAATGATAAGCTAGTAACATTGAAATAAGGAATGGATGGCAAACTGAAACAGGTTCATAGTTACCAGGTAACTCCTCCAAAGGAAGACATTTACAGGACTGCAGCATCCACTCCCTTTAAAGTACAACACAGTACAGTACCAGCAATCCATCTGCATACTGTGGAAGTAGAACCCCCAGCCTTTTGCATCAAAAGTAAGGCTACTACCTGTTATTGCTACTAACAATGCAAACAGAGTTGGAATAAGCAGCACTAAACTTCTCTTCCTCTGAAGCTCTCCGTTCCTTCTAAAATGTTTTATGTATTTAACATTTGTTTACCAGGAAATTCCAACCTGAAACAAAGACAATTTTCAGGAGACACAGGGAGAAATGCTCCAGATGCATGTCTTTGTAATGTGGGAGAAAACCAGAGCACCTAGAAGGAACCCACACAAACAAAGGGAGGACATACATACTCCACACAGAAGGCACCCCAGCCAAGAATCAAACCAGAGAACCTCGTGCTGTGAGGCAACAACACTACCACTGCACCATCCTCTTGATACAACTAAATCTATCAATTTCACATCAGAAGAAATTTGGAAAAAAGCCAAAATTTATTTGGGAAGGGAAAAGGACCAAAACTAGGGACACATTTTAAATATTGCTTGTATAATCTAAGAAAGTTGCTAAAATAGTGTTGTGTGTTACCATGTGTTTCCAAAAAAGATAAGAAGACTGAAACTTAAAGGGCTATCATTATTTAGTAAATTCCATTCTCATTGATTTATCAGAAAACCACAAATTTTAAGAACAGACCAAAAAGTGGTGGTGTGGGTAGGGAAGAATGCAGGCTGTTAGATCATCTGTTTTAGAAGTTACTGGATTTCACCTGTATTTGTCACTGTTCCATTTATGTGGCCCAGCCCCGGGATAATGTGTATCATTCACTTATCATGATGAAGGAACCTTTTTTGTACCACCTATGGCCAGCAGCTATGTTTTTCTGATGATTCTGCAGGAGTCAAAGACCCGGCAAAGCGAATTGTCTCTGACAGCCCTGAAGTGAGGAAGATTAATGTGAGGCAAGACCACTTTATTATTATCATTCTGTTCCTTCACACTCTGCCTCTGACTATCAATTTTGCACCAGTATTAATTGTCTAGTCCCCGCAGTATGACTGATGTACAAGCATACTGAGGCACATAGGCACCTGGTTCTGGCCTTGACAATCTGACTTGATGTTGAAGGATATATGGTATGCAGTCAGTTTCAGGGACAGATGGGAAACTTTCACCAAAATCACACCACATTTCTTGTAGCTACAGCCTGAATTTAAATTGTTCTTTTCTAAGAACATTTATTTTAGTTGAATTATGAAAGAAAATACAAAATCATTCCAAAGTGAAACTTAACAGTTATAGTAGATAGCTTAGGTAAGTTTGTAAATCTGTCATATAAACTAGGTAACTGATGCATTTCTTTTTATATTCAATGTAACTTAAATTTTGAAAATGTAACTTTGTAAGTTTGTGTTCATATAGATACATACACACTCACACACACACATACATACACACACACCTGCAGCTATTGCATAAACAACGGATCTGCAGCTATTGCATAAACAACGGATCTACAGCTATTACATAAACAACTGACCTGCAGCTTTACACTTACATAAGCAATGGACCCGCAGCTTCACATTTACATTAACAATGGGCTTGCAGCTTTACGCTTACTTACATAAACAATGGACCTGCAGCTTCACACTTACTTACATAAACAATGGAACTGCAGCTTCACACTTACTTACATAAACAACAGACCTGCAGCTTTACACTTAAATAAACAATGGACCCGCAGTTTCACAATTACATAAACAGTTCTGCAGCTTCATAAAATTGAACATTTCTTACCAGGCTTAGCAGCAGCAATGAAGTGATCCACAACTTTTGTTTTAAATTCACGTTAGCATGCAATGCATGCATGAATCCTCCATTGGGCCCCCCCTTAAAGAAAAACTCCATGGTCTTGCAGCTGTAAAAAGTGGGGGGCTCCCTCCCCCTTGCTCTATGATTCCGGCACCTATGCCTGGAGCAGTGACAAAGAGTAAAAATGTATTCTGTACTAGTGTTGCATAGCACAGCCTGAACAGAGGTCATATAACTCCAGTGTTAAATGAGTATAATTCAGATGTCAGACTGTGACAGAAGATGATGTATGAACACCAATATTTGGTACCTGTATATAAAAAGTCATGTGTTAGTACCCATTTGGGATTAATTTACAAAGTTTTCAGACAATGATAGTTTAAAGCTGTCTTGTTATAGTTCCATTTGAATTGGTTCTTTACCAGTTATAGAACTGATACTTCAACACCACATTTATCCTACCATCAGTAGTGCCTCAGTCTGTTTAACATTGCAGAAATGGATCAAGGTAGAAGTGACTTGACAATTTTACAGTGAAGCTTATTTAGAGTAACCTGGTCAAGGATATCCTGTCAAATGGGTATTTGTCCAGATTCAGTCATATATATTACACTTGGGAGCTACACAGTCTATGCCCAGATAAACTTCACAATTGCTTGTAATTTATCAGTAGATGATTTATTATCCTTTAAAATTTGTATGCGATGATGCTATGGAACCTTTTATTTCACTGTTCTCACTGAAGCTGCTACAACATCTGTACGTGTCTTGGATACAGTACAACAATCTTTTCTACTCACTATTCAAGCAGGTAAGAGTCACCACATGTATGAACAGTAAAATTTGCAGAGAATGTTAAATTGGGGTCATTGGAGATTGTTGTTCAGGATGAGATTAAATTTATTGACTGCTTACAAGAAAAGTCTATCTCTAATGGAATATTTCAGCACCAAAAAGTGCATAGTGTTGCACTTTGGTATAAATAATTAATATTATTTTTTCTTTTAATAATGATTTTTTTTATCTACATCTAACTATGCAATGCACTTGGGGATTATGGTAAATTAATTCTTGACATTTGAATAAAATCTCAATTACTGTAATAAGGAAGAGTTAGTTGGCTACTATGTATATTTTAGAACAATATTTTCTAGGCACCCTGAGGTTCCATTAACCTTTTTATAACAATGGTAAGACCTGTTGTAGAATATGGGGCATCATTTTGTGTTTATTTGCATCAATAAATAAGAAAACTGGAATGGGGCATTATGAAATGACATATTTTGAAAGACTAAATTAAAATGGTATGAAATTATATACAAGCTGTTCTGTGGAAAATATACTGCGATCTTCAGATGATTTGTAAAAAATACTTATGTCATACAGTGGGTATTTTTTCTAAAGTAATCCATATTCTACTTGAAAAACTGGCAGAAATCTAACAATAGAATGTGAACCTCAAAAGAAGCTATTTTAACATCAGTAATCCTAGGTTATGAAATTAATTTCTTTTTGTTCATACGACAGGTTAACGCAATAACTTTTTAGGTGGGCTTTGGATTTAGGCTATGATCCCCTATCCATTTATTTGCAGGTACAACAATAGTCTTTTAGGTCTCGTGTCTGCTATTACAGATATTATGTGTGAATCTAGAACAGTCTTCCATTGTGTCTATTTTACAGTAATTTAAATAGTTATTTCTATTCTTGAAAGTTAATGTTTGTAGGTACAAATTGTTAACCATCAACAAAATCAATAAAAGTAAGATTATACAATTAACAGTGAATTTACCATACAAAATTGAGTATCACATGCTTTTCATTACATATGTTATAATGCAATGTTATAAGAGCTATTTGTCCAGCAGCCTACCCAGTACAAATCCCATGATTCTTTTCTTTCTTGACATTTACAATACAATATTCATTAAATTATCTAATAAATACCTCAAGACATATAATAAAGCACAATGCCAATGGTCAGGTGACTTTATGGCCTTGAATATTTACTTTAAAATCCCTTAATCAGTGGTTACAGGTGAAGAAGTTTACTATACAAAAAGACATTTTTCCATTTCTGGATGACTGTTGATATCTGTATCTGATGGTCTATTCAGCTGGACACATTATATCCTTTACTACATGTAGGAAAATCACCAGTATTTCTATTACTGTCTTAAACAGATATCCAATTACCTTTTTCCTGTACCTATGGTCTGGTTCAGGGATATCTGTCATGAACAGCTGCAATGACTGTCGGTAAAGATTACTACAATGTTTCAACTTTCCCTGTTTTGGAGAAGAATACCTATTTTCAGGCCTTATTTACATATGCACATGATGTATCTATTTTTGGAGGTATGTCCCCATTTTCAGGCATGTTTTATCCTTTTACGCAATTTTCTAAATCCCCCTCATTGCATGTGATTTTTGAAGTTGTCTACTATGCAGAAAACCATACATGACCAACATACTACTGGCACCAATAATTTAAAAAAAAAGAGAACAAATATCTTTCATCTACTTTTTTCAAAAGCAAATAGAAATGACCTTATGTGGTCAAACTTTGCAGTACAGTCTTTTTTATAATGTGCTTATATTTTTCCATCATTTTTGCCATTCTCTTTTATAATCATGTGCTTCTAAGTAGTATCCCACATTCCTACTGGAAGTGGAAAGCATTATGTGCTATTTGGTTTTCAGAGTTTATGCTCGTTAGATGCCCAGATTTTTGGCTGGATGTACCTTCTTTTCAAGGGCCTTTGTATCTATTTTCAATGGCTGCAGATTGAGAGCTATGTTTTTCAGCTGTTGCTATTTGAAAATAATGCCAAATGAGGCTCTCTTAGAAATAATTTGCATTTGGGTTTCAGCCATACATCCTTATTGTCAGTCCAAAGTTTAAATTGTGAACATATGTTCATAGGTAAGTACTAGGCTAGCTACCCTTTGTGGGCCATTTTAATCCTAGCCAGTTTCCCTTTTGGTGCTTGAACTAATTTAGAGTGGCTTTATTCATCCTATGGTTCGGGCGGCCACGGTGGTGCAGTGGTTAGCATTGCCGCCTCACAGCAAGAGGTTCTCCAGTTCGATCCTCGGCTGGGGTGCCTTCTGTGCGGAGTCTGCATGTCCTCCCTGTGATCGTGTGGGTTTCCTCAGGGTGCTCCGGTTTCCTCCCACATCCCAAAGACATGCTGCAGGTGGATTGGATACTCTAAATTGGCCCTAGGTGTGCGTGTGAGTGTGCCTTCTGTGGAAGGTTGGGCGCCTGGCTGGCAACTCGACACCGCAAAACTCCACTGCCAATCAATGTGTGGACAAGGTGATCCGCTGTGGCGACCCCTAACCGGGAAAAGCCAGAAGAAGAAGATTCATCCTATGGTTCATAATTACATATTATCCTTAGTAAGACTAACTGGGATCATACCAGATGTGACAATATGCTGTATTGCCAGCTATGCCAGGAGAAGTAGGGCAGTGGATGTGTAACACACTCAAGTATAGCTAGCTGGAGTTTTGTAAAGTATTATATGTCATTTGTATACCAAACTAATTTGTATGGATGGTTGTGTGGAAAATGTATTTGTAAAGCTGCTTGTGTTAAAAATGTACCAACAGTGGGTCCTGCTGGACAGAAAATAAACACACCTGTTTGTCAGACTGTATTGCAACTGTTGAAATTAATATATTGTAACAGAGGATACTAGAATAGAAAAGGTTAATCTCAGTCCAGTTAACTTTGAAAAATAGTCTAAAATTAAATTACCTGGTTTAGGCCATAAAGATTGTATGTTACAGTTCTGATTGCAGCCAGAGATGAAATGTCTGTGAAAACCTGGACTAGGAATCCTACTGTATTGTCCTTAAGGATGAACTATTTGATACCCTATCAGGGTGGAAGCTTTTTAATGGTTTTATAGCTTCCAGATTCTATAACACATGTCAGCAAAACTCTATCTGTATGTATGGTAACACATATGTGCTACATTGTGCCAAATTCTAGTAAAGGGATAGTGTGGAAACCAGAGTCAGATGACCAGATGTTTGTGATGTCATTCTGTAATGCAGCACTAAAAAATATTTTTTAATACTAGGTAAGACAGAATTCTCAGTGCCATCTGTTTTTGAAACCTGACAAAAAAGGAAGACCACTCACCTACTTCATCTTGCCTTTCTGTAGTAAATGAAGTAGGGGACAGTAATTCTTTAGATCAGTCAGAAAATATAGTGAGGTTAGTTAAGTATTGTTTTTCTGTATCTGTGTGAATCTTTCCATTAGTGTTGTTTTTAATATTTCCTGTGACTGAAACTCTGGTGTTTGTTGTAAATGGATATTTAGTATTGTCATGTTCTTTTATTATTTATTAAACTTGTCAATGTGGCTGGTCTATTCATTAATATTTTAACCTTTGAGAGTACTTATATTTATTTGGTGACACTGTGGCCACTTCTGAAAGCATTGATACATTCATCAAACACTACCATTTGTATTAGTATTAATTTTACTCAATATAATTGGATGCCCTTGTAAGACCCTTAGAGTAGCTGGCTTTGGAGTGTTCTGGTGGTGGTGAAACCACTTTATAGTCTTGGCATAGCTGATAACTCTGTGCCAGCCTTTCCCGGGTGTGAGTGTGTGTGTGTGTGTGTGTGTGTGTGTGTGTGTGTGTGTGTGTGTGTGTGTGTGTGTGTGTGTGTGTATGTGTGTGTGTGTGTGTGTGTGTGTGTAAAAATCAAATCTCAAAGAGTGTGTGCCAGCTACTTGGAGCAGTGACACAGAGCACTGATTTCACAGAGAGGGTGGTGGAGGACTTGGTTTGGAACACTCTGCTGAGGACTCAGCTATACAGCTGTGCCAGTGGGGAGTCTTATTGGAGACCTAGAGAAAGAGAGAGAGGGAAACCCATCCCTTGGCCTGAGTGTGTTCCCTGTGTGCTCTTAAGGGAAATTGTGCTTGGTGCAGACAGCTGCATCTGGAAATACTGTGTGTATTTATTTTTGTTCCAAGTGAACGTCCCTCACCAGTGTCAGTGGTGTCACACCATATAAGTTCATAGGTAAATGTAAAGCAAATTACTGTGGAGGTACTGGGGATTGAACCCATGACCTTATTCATGCAAAACATGAGCTACATACTCTCATAACTGTGCATTTAATTATGTATATTTTTAAATTAAACATGTTCTGTTATCTTTTGGCTGTAACCCCTTCAGACTCTTTAGAACATTATTAGGAAAGAAGGCAAATATATGAAATGGTGATTACTACTTTCAGTGTGAGCTGGTTACACATGGTAGACTAACTAGGTGCTACAGTTATAAATGAAGCTCTGCTGTCACACTTATATCAGTTGTTTCTTTCAAACTTTCCTAGTTTGAGTAGGTTATAAAGATGTAGTTTTCAATTGTATGATCAGTATACTAATATATGCACTGAATGCTTTTGTGAATAAATAAAGGCATTTATGCACAAATCTACATAAACACTTATGTATTTGAATTAAACTAAAGACCCCCCTTTGCAGCTTGGAATACTGTTTTAAATCAGATTACATGTTTCTTCCTGTTCTGGTGTTTTGGAAGCCATACAGTTTTGTGCCAGAAATATACTTTGTCACTTGCTCATTTTGACTGTTTTGCAGCAGGATGTGAAGTAAACATTAGCAGCCAAAGCAGTCATCTGTCAGAAACATTTTAGGAATTAGATCTTACTTTAAGTGAATATTTTTAGTTCAGCTCCCTATCAAAAGTGCAAAACCCATAACTGAAAGTCCTGCAACTTTGAAAAATAAACTGAGAATGTGCAAGAAACACAGTGAATGCTAAAGTTTATGATAATACCCCCTGCACTCTTCCTACTTTTATATACTAATTCTGAAATCTTTGTACTTTTGAGTTGGAGAGAATCCCCTGGGGTACCCCATTCTCAGCCTTAGTATATATCCCGGACTTAGAATTTCAACCAGAACCCTTTTTGGTTGACCACTCTTCATGGCAGACCATCCAAATGCTCAGTTTTATGTCATAACATGTTAAAGTCAGGTGTGTAAGGCAGGACAGCCAGACTCGTGGCACGGGGCAGGGCATCAGGTCATACTGCAAGTGATGAAGGCTTGAATATTAATGTTAATGTCAGCCAGGACTTTGGTGTATATGGATAAAGCCCGGACTTAGGTATGATTAACAGCTCAAACACATGAGATGTTGTCAAGCAAAGATGGGTATGTCCATCCTGGGAGAGGAGAAGATAGGGGAACATCCACATAATGCAGTTGGATTTCCCTGGCAGATACCAGGGGAAACAACTATGTTGTGATTCCTAGGATAGTCACAGCAGCTTACCAATGTCAACTCCTTGTAGAAGTGAGATTGACACACTTGCACCTTGTATAGTCCATCCACGGGACACTAACATGCATGAACATGCTGGGAGAAAACACAGGAAAACACACCTGAAGAAAGAATAAGACTTAGAACACCTTGTTTACCCTGACCAGAGTAAATCCAGGGGAGGCCATGAGTTGTAGGTAGACCACTGAATGAGAGGAGGTGACAGAGTCTGCTGATGCAAGCTGCAGGGGATAAAATGAATGCAAAAAAAGAGAATGTTAATGCTGATGCCAGAGTAATGTCTCACTACAAAGTGGGAAGAGTAAGAGACTTTGCCTGTTCAAAGGCTTCTATAGGTGGTAGGAGACAAATTTGCTCTTGAGTGGGACAATTCTATCATTAGAAGACCCTCCTAGAGTACAATGATGGGAAGTAAGATTCAGCTCACCAAAGAACAGGGAGCCTAGTTAGTGGCATATAATGAGACTGTTGCATGTAGGCTTAGTAATGGAATTTCAAGGGGATGTCTGAGGAACATAAGGCAAAAAAAAAAGAAAATTCCCAACTATAAGCAGGAAGATGATGATTTATGTGCCTTCCTGAGAAGTTGGACATCAGCACAACATACAGTTGAGAAACTCAAGGACCTAGAACTTATTATTAATGTTACTATTTGCTTCATTTAGCTTTCTCACTTAGGAGTCTTGGATCATAGCACTCAAATGCAGTGACTGCAATCCAGCCCTGAAGTTACAAATAAAATCAGTGCAGCAGTTTAAAAGATAGAAAGGATTGCAATACTAGCCAGGTCTGTCTTCCATGTGTTCCTACATTTTAGCCATTTTACTTATTAACTTTTATGTATGTAACTGCATGTAGTCCTAAGTCTCATCTTTATTAGATTACAAAAGAACTGTAGACAGGGTTTGTGAGGGGAAAAAAGGATTTCCAAGTAGACAATCTATAAGCAAAGCAATGGCATTCATTGTTCAAGTTATCACCAGCGGCTGGGTTGTTTTATTTTTCCAGGATAATCAGCCATGTTTGTTTAGTAGATATGCAGGATGACAGTGAGAACAGTTGTGTTATTTTAGTGAGCTGTGAGAGAGGCCTTCTGTAAGCATTTCCCTTACTCTGCTTTAATTACTGCACCTGCATCCTGTTGTTTATTTGCTAGTTGTTTCCTTAGCATTAAGTTATAAAATGATTCTGAGCTCTGCTAGCCATCAAAGGTCATATCTGTAACTGATTGTGTGGTAATATGTCATGCCATGACCCATCCCACTGCAAATAAAAGCTCTTTTGAAAGATTGTTTCATTAAATAGTATGCCCACATACTTCTTTGATGGCTTAGAATTACATAATTCTCTATTATATTATTTAAATAAACATTTCCCACCCTTTGGGGCACTTGTCCTGTAAAACAAACTGCTTCATAGTATACTGGCATAAATGTTTTGGTTTACAAGGCTTTTACTGGGCAATCAGGCCAACAATGTAATAGATAAATATTAGGCAATCAATCTGCAGACTACTACTAGTCTAACCACAGGCCAGAATCAAACCTTGCAATGTGAGTCTGTGAGGAGAAGACCTTAACCATTATTGCACTTCCCCTAATTCAGTATTGCTAATTGCTGCTGCTTGGATTTAAACCCTCAGACATCTATGCAGAACCAATGACAAATGCAATGTTGCAAGAGCTATTTGTCCAGGAGCCTACCCAATGCAAATCCCACTGTTTCTTTCCTCTGTCTATAAGGGTCTGAGAACACAGCTCAGGAGTGAATTTATGGATCTTATCTACTCATCAAGGCTGATTTTAGAAGAGATCTAATGAACTATTTTTGATGCATTGTGGGAACTTGCTCCATTAGTAGGAGATCCTTTGGAAAGGTATCAGTCATGCCAACAGGTTGTAGTTATAGTGTAATTTAGGTGGTAATATATATATATTTTTTTGAGGTGCAAGAAGTTAAACAGGACTGTTTTTTTCATAGAGCTTTAGGCCAAGTAAAGGTTGTAGTGCAAGGGTCTAAAAGAGAAAAAGTACTGATAGGCTTGTTAGTCAGTGTGTGTAACTTGAGGAGCTCATATCTGACATATTCTTAGTTAGGAAATTGTGGCCTTCAAGCTGGGCGTTGTGTTTGGAAAGGCATATGTCAAGGGTAATGTTGTTGTTGTTGTGTCTTTCGGCTTTTCCTGGTTAGGGGTTGCCACAGCAGAACTCCGGTCCATTAATGATTGGCAGTTGATTTTTACATGCTGAGTTGCTGGCCCTAACGCACAACCTTCAACGAAGGTACGCCCATTCACACATGTCTCCACAGTAGATGCTCTAGCTGAGAATCGAACGGAGCAACGTCTTGCTGTGAGGCGACAATGCTACCGCAGCACCACCACCGTGGATTATGTCAAGGGTAATACTGTAGTCTATTATGGGCTTGATCAAAGAAGAGAAGACAAGAGGGGATGGTAACTTCCTGGAATCTGGATGATATGTCCATAGTAAGTACTTTGGCCGGGTAGAATGATTTACTAAGAATTATTGATATATGGTGATCAAATAACAGTTCATTGCTACAAATGTGCTTTGGTCCATAATAATGATATCTGCCTTGAGGGGGTACCATTTATGTAGCAATTGCAGAGGTATTGTTGTTTTCTAAAAGAGATTGTAATACATTTTTAACACTCAGCTTTGATCCTATAGTTATATCATCAGATGCCAGTGCAGTTTACAGCATCCTCCAGAATGTGGGTGTCAGTTGGAGAGTTAATTACACACTGAGTTTGTACTTATTATCAGATTTTGTCAACCACAGACTCCTGACATCAGCATGAACATCAGAGAAGTACATGCCAAACAGGAAGGGACCCAAAGTGTGTGAGTTCTATCAGTGAAGCAATTTGATATCTAATGGGTTATACAGGGGTTAATATTTATTTGGGTGAGCTTTTCAATATTACCAGAGAGTGAGATAGTGTGAAAGACCTTGGATAGATACATGTAGGCATTGTGCAACTGTTGGCTGAAGCAATGACCCTTTCAAAGAAGTCTCCACAATTTAGCAGAGAGGACCTAGCCTTTACAAAGCCAAATTGATTTGTGATGAGGGACTACAGTCTGCCCATATCACTATTTATGGTTTTCATTTTAATACATTCCATGATTTTACAAGTAATACTGGTTAGACAAATTGGTCTGTAGTCTGTAGGGTTGCAGGGCCACCACAATGGCTGTTCTGCAAGTGTCAGGTATGTACCCAGTGGAAAGGCTAAGAGTGAACAGGTTTGGAAGGGAATCAGTGAAGTTATGTTTAGTGCAACTTACTAACAGCTAACCTGGTATTTTGTCAGGACCCAGAGCGATGGTGTTTTTGGCTTTAGAGCAAGTGCATAAGACTTGTTCAGAAGTAATTTTGGAGGAGGTGGCCACTATTGAGCGAGTGTGAATGCAAGGACAGAGCAGGCGAAATTGAAACTAACATTTTCTGTAACATAGTAATATCTTCTGCTTTTACTGCGGTGGTGGTGCTGCGGTAGCGTTGTCACCTCACAGTAAGATGTTGTCCTGTTCGATTCTCAGCTAGATCGTCTTCTGTGTGGAGACATGTGTGAATGGGCGTATCTTCATTGAAGGTTGTGTGTCAGGGCTGGCAACTCGGCATGTAAAAATCTACTGCCAATCATTAGCGGACCGGAGTTCCGCTGTGGCGACCCCTAACCGGGAAAAGCCGAAAGACACAACAACAACACAACAAAGTAATATCTTCTGCTTTTGATTACACTGTGCTATTAGAGATAAGTTCTGTACAATACTGAGTATTTTTCTGAGATTCATACCATAGTTAAAAAAAGCCTTATGATTATCTTGGGAAGAAGTGACAATATTCTGTTCATATGTGCTTTGTAACATTTCAAATTGCACCTGATTTTGTAGACATTTTTTTAATCATATTTATAATGGGGATGTATAAACTTATTCCATAATGCAATAACTTTTTTCTTTTACTGTAGAATTTAACATCAATGATCTAGTACCTTATTCTCAAATTTGATAATATGCATATTACATAAGACAGAGACTTGTGGTTAAATTTCTCCAAGTCTTTTGGGTTTCTAATGCCATGAAGATGATGGACCCCATTCATAAGTCAAAGTATGATTAAAGTTCATGAAATTAGTATTGTTTCAATATTTGATGTTACCCAAAAGTTCTCTTCAAAGTACCCACAATGTGCCCAGAAATGACTCCTCCTGCAATTCACAAAGAGTTACATCTATCAGTAGCATATCTAAATAAGACTGTAATTTCTTTTTTATGAGACCCATTACTCATACTACTATTGAAACTGCCTGGGTATCCTTCTTCTACATTGCCCTCATTTCTGCCAGTAAATCTCAGTATTTTATGATGTTGTGTCACTATGTACATAAGACGCCATAATCACTGGGTGTAGCAATTCCAATGATCATTGCTACTTTTGTCTTCTTTTCACAAACCACTCTGTTTTTCTTGCATCTGTTTCTTGAACTGTTGGTAATGGATAATCCCATGTGATATAAACTTCATCATTCTCTATAATGCTTTGTGGTTTGTGTTTCAAGTGCTTCTCAGCTACTTCAGTATTGTAATGTATGCATAACCCTTAATGCGACAGTCTTGCCACATTCTTATGCCTTTCAGTATACAGGCCCTCTGCCATTAATATATCACATCTGGCAACAAAATCTGTGATTATTTCCAGTTCTCATTTACAGAAACTGCATTTGTCTCTTTCTCCCACATGTACAATGGACTTTGTAAACCAACGTGTATATAGTCATTATCCTGGGGCACTAATATTAACCTTTCATCTTTTGGTTTAAATTCACCTCTTCTTAATCATTCCTGCATCAGATCCTGACAAACATGAGATTGTTCCAGGGGTTTTCTGTACTTGCAACTATACATATGCCTATTCTACATTTCTTCTGTTCTCATCTGATCCATATCCTTATAGTCTTTCTTTTGTTTTTTGGCACATTCATTTTGCTGCCTGATTTCTTGTATACTTCTGGTTTGGTTTCCAATCCTGCTTGACACTGATATGCTTCTCCTAAACTAAGCAGGGAAGCCATCTTAGATTTGATCTCTTCATATTTCAAAACTTTCACCATGTTTTGATCCAGTGAAGTCAATAGCTATGTACATAGTCCTACAATTGCAGATCTATACATGTAATTGATTTAGGATCATAGGTTCATAGGAGGTTACTAGGCTAATGGCCTTAGGGCTTTTACAAGCCTAGCCATACAATAGCCTTGTTTCTTAGTTGACCATGGTTAGATGGTTATTGTTAGCTGAGTGAATCTATGATCAGCACCAACTGTCCCTGTCCATGAGGGATATAGGTGCCACCACCAGGGTGAACTTACAGTCTCCCATCCAATTGTCAAAATAGGGTTATTGAGGAGCTCTGCTTCACGTGGAAGTGGGAGTTTATTCCAGAGGAGTGGCGGAAGACATATCTGTCTCTGCAACATATTCTGTTTATGTCACAGGCTAGGTAGCGATCCCTGGAGTGAGTGAATCTTGTCCCATTTGATTTGAGGACATGCAGCATTTCTGTTAGGGCATGGTCAGAGATTGTTCTGTAGGCCAGGCACAGGTCACCTTTCAGTAGCCTGTAGAATACAGAGTACAGAGACAGAGCCTTCAGTCTTTCCATGTAGGTTATGTTTTGGAGACCCTGGACTTTCTTGGTTAGAAACCTCTGTGGTCTTTCCAGCTGCTGCAAGTGTCTGGTGAGGTACATACAAAAGGGAGTATTGTACTCAGTTATTGGTCTGATGAGGGTCGAGTATAGAGGAGATATAATATCCTTAGTCTTGGATGTGATGCCCTTGCTTATGAGATGCACAACGTAGAAGGCTTTCCTTACCACTGTGGACACACAGTGATCGAAGTTTAGATTACCATCAATCTGTGTTTCCAAGTTTCTCACTGCTATGTTTGAGCTTAGGTGGGTGCTGTCTATAATGTAATTTGCAGGGGCTACTTCTTTGCCAAAGAGGATAATGATGCACTTTTTTGCATTTTGTTTTAGTTCATTGCTCTAGCACCAATCATTTGTCTCTGTTAATCCCTTATATAATATGTTAACAGCACTGCAAGACTGAATGACTGGATCTAGTTTGCAATTATCTGCAAACATGGTAATCCACAGGCCCGCTACTTTTGCCTGGACTTCCAAGAAGTAGATTCCAAATAGTAGAGGGCCCAGCACAGATGCCTGTTGTACACCACTGCTAACTGATCTACTGGTGGAGGTGGAATCCCTAACTTTGACAGTATACGTTCTGTCTGTGAGCCAATTTGCTACCCATCTAGTGATGCATGGGTTAATCTTCATCTGCGAGAGTTTTTCAAAGATACCTGAGTGGGATATTGTGTCAAAAGCCTTGTGTAAGTCAAGATAGGCAGTATGTACTGCTTTGCCCTCATCCAGGGCTTTGGTGACATTCTTGAAGAAGTCCACCAATTTTAATAAGCAAGATCTACCCTTAAAGAAGCCAAACTGAGCCAGGTCAAGTTTGGAGGTTCTCTGTGTCCTTGTCGATAAGGTCCATGATGATTTTTCCATGGCCTTGCACATAAGGCTGGTTGGGCTTATCAGTCTATAGTTCCCAGGGTCAGTTGGTGGACTCCCTTTCTGTAATGTGATTACTGTTACTGTTCTTCACACTACAGGAATAAAGCAAGTGCTCAGATTAAAGGTGAAGAGAATGCCAACCATTTCCACTAAGTCTCATGTTAGATTGTTTAGTAAGAAGCTTGGGGGTGTTATCTGGTCCCATGGAGGCTGTGTTCTTAGCCTTGGAGAGGGCGGATATGACCTGCTCTTTGGAGAGTCTAGGTAGAGGACTGGTAACAGGGATACTTTGGGGTATGTCTGGTAGGGACAGGGAGTGAAACTTGCACCAAATCTGTCCACCAGCAGGTTGAACATTTCTTCGAGTTCAGAGTGAGTGATACCATCCACTATAAGTTCGACACATAGCTGGACATTTCCTTTAAGATTTCAGAGCCTTATGATTGTCCTTAGTTAGAGATGCTAATTTAGCCCTACAATTAGCTTTAGAGGAATTTACAAGATATCTGATTTGCTTATTCAAGCTGTGGAGGTTACTCTTCCTCTGCTGAGTAAGTTCTCTCTTGTTCTTAGATAACAGTTTCTTCCGTTTGTTATATAATGTATTCATACTTGCAGTCCACCAGGGTGGCCTGTTCTTCAAGAAGACCTGGCTTTGATCCTGTCAGGTTCAGCCAAGTCTATACAGTTGCTTAAATGTTTGTTCAGGGCATTTTTGTACTCCTCTGTATAGTAGTAATTGTTGGCTATGTTAGCAGGGCAGGGGTTGAAACTTTTCATACCTTCTGTGAAAAACTGAAAGGCTGCCAGCCCAGCCAGATAAAATCTTGTAAAGAATTCTATGTGATTTGTAAATATTAATATAATCTACAGGCTGATTTTACAAATGTAAAAGAGAACTATATGTTATTATACACTGACCCCCACCCCCCCATTAGTATTCCAAAACGTGCATGCTGATTGGTCAGCATGCCCGTTGTAAATCAAACTTATACTAATGGAAAAAGTCCGAGCGACCGGACCTTTTTCCTTTTTCAATTAGTATAAGTTTTTTTTTTGTGTTAGACAGCAACGGAGAACGGAAGAGCTCCATTGCTGTAATCTCGCTATGTTAAATGGGTTTAACATAGCGGGATATCTTAAAAAAAGCAATGGAGAGCTTCCTTTCTCTGATGCTTTTTTTAAAGCTATCTCAATATGTTAAACTCTTTTAACATAGTGAGACACCTTTTAAAAAGCAACGGAGATCTTCCTTTCTTCGTTGTTTCCATACACAGCTCTGATGTACTGCGTAGGCATATGCAGGCGCAGTACATCAGAACTGCCGCAGAATACTGGACCGCTATGGAAGGCAGCAAGGAGGCATTATACAATGCCATTATTTAAGAAAGTAAGTATTTTTTTCTTAAATAATGTCATTGTATAATAGCAATAACCCACTTCTGGGTGTGGGTAATGCTGGATTTACCCACGGTTGTCTTTGTTTGGCCACTCAGGCTTCACCCTCGTGACCAAACTACACCAACCGTGGGTAAATCTAGCATTACCCACACCCAGGCGTGGGTTATTGCTTAATGATTAAACTGTATGTTGTACCGAGCTTCAAAAATGTAACCACAGTGCACTCTGCTGGAAGAAAGCTGAAAAGTCAAGCATTATATGACTGTTTGATCTCAAACTCAGAACCATGATGTCTGGACCAGAAAATTATTTCTATTGTTTTGAGACCAGAATGAATTGTTAGACTTTACATATATAATGTCTTTTATTGCTGAGGCTCCCTGCAGGTGCACATTACAAAATGAAGTGTACATTTGGAGTTTCTGTTAGCCTGGGAAGCTAAATCAGAAGTATCAAGAATTATGTAATCTAAAATTAGTCAGCAGTGATGTATTATCAATTTAAGAGATTCATAGGTTAGTACTAGGCTAACTGCCCTTGCGAGCCATTGTAAGCCTAGCCAGTTGTCCCTTGTGAGGCTCAAACCCTGCACCTTGTCTTTGTAAGGCAAACACTTTAACCACTAGGCCACCCTCCCAACCCTCAGAGAGAAAGATCATTTTGTATTTGTCTTCAGAACTGACCCCTCACCAGCACTTGCTTTGCTCTGTCTGTATGTAATTATGATCTTAGACCTTAGTGTTTCTCTTAAGAAATATATGGAAAATAGTAAGTTTAGTCTAGCTGTTTTTTATATTTATGTCAACTATTCTATAGTATTATTTTAAGCATTTTCTTGTGATTTCTGAACTCTTGACTAGCACTGTGTTGAATTGAGAAGATTTGTCTTGTGTTTTTATTATTTATTATTAAATATTTTTAATCTTTCAACTGTGGCTGTTTTGTATAGATATAATTTAAGCTCTAGAGTACTTGCAAGTATTTAGTGATACTGTACTAAGCCACTCCAATAGTTTTGCTGCTCAGTCAACCTTACTATTTGGATATCAGTAATATTATACAGTGAAACTGGTCACCCTTTGGGAAGGGCCTTATAGTAGCTGATAAGTAGGGGTCCTGGTGGCAGTGGTTTCTACCTTATAGTCTGGAGTGAAGGGGGCATAACTGGAGAACCCATGCTAGCCTTCCCCGGGAGTGTCTGTGTGTTTGTATATAACTCATATCTCAAAGTGTATGTGTCAGCTACTTGGGCAGGGACGTGAAGCACTGCTTGGACAGAGGGATTGCTAGGAAGACTTTGCTTGAGACCCTGGCTAAGGACCCCAATCTATAGCTGTGCCAGTGGGAAGTCTTATTGAGGATTGGGAGAGAAAGGAAGAAACCAGCCCCAGACAGACTGTGATCTCTGTGTGCTCTTAAGGGAAATTGTACTTTACTCTGTATGTACTTGTTATCCTTCCCAATGTGCATGCACCTCACTGGTGCTAGTGGTGAAGATTGAGGCTCCTTGATTAGTGGGTCAGGGCATGGGCATCACACCTTCTTTTAGTAGGCTAAAGTTTGCTTTGGTGAACTTTTTCAGTTGTTTTGCACCTATGGGGGTGTCAGGTCTGATCTTTACTTCAATGAGACAGATTTATGGTCTGTTCTTACCAGGAGGGCAACACATGGGGGTAGTGCAGTGACCCCACATGTTAATGAGTACCAAGTCCAGGACATTCAAGCCTTTTCTAGAGGTGCAGACTAACTGTTCCAGAGCATTTGAGTTAACAAAGTCCAGGAACTTCAGGATGATTGCATTTGTGTTCATGTATATTGCCCAATCAGTGGAAGGATAGTTGAAGTCTCGCATGACCAAAGTATTTATCTCTTTAGGGAGTCATTCTAGCAAGGGCAGGTAGGTGGTCTGTTTCTCTTGGTTCATGGTGGGAGACCTGTAGCTAGCTATGGTTTGGTAGCATGTTTTACCTATAGTTATTTGGACCTGGAGTAGCTCCAGATTGTTGTACTAGTTAACCAGTCTCAAGGTGTATTTGGATTTAATGAAGATGGATGCACCTTCACCTATGTTTTTTCATGCTCGTTTTGGAGTCTGAATGTGTGAAATGCATTGTAGCCTTGTACGGCTGGGGTGCTCTCTGTGTCCTTGAACCAAGTCTCAGTGACTGTACGGACATCAGCTTCTTCCAAGGTGAGGAGTGCTTTCAGGGAGTGCCGTTTTCTGTTTAGGCTCCTAGCATTAACCAGCATAGCCCTGAATTTGTCTTGAGTGGATTTCTTTACATCAGGAATTTTGTTCTTTTGGCATTGCCTAAAAAGGCATTATAGGGGAGGTAAGCATCTTTGACGGTTTCTGAAAGCCTTGAGGACACAGGTGTTGACCATCTCTAGCAAAGCAACATGGCCTGTTGACCATGTCTTCCCAAGCTGACAGATACTGGATCCTCCTGGACTTACAGCAGAAGCTGAACTAATTGTTGAAGTCAATCATTTTTGTCTGTATTGTGGCCTCATCCTGGGTGAAGGTAAAATGCTACTTAGTCCAAGGGACATACCTGTCTGGGACACATAATCAGAGAGTTCAGTCATGTTTCTCTTCATATAGTCCAGAGAGGTACATCTCAAGTCACCCCCCCCCCCAACATGTACTGTGACAGAGTCATAATGGTGATTGTTGTTGAGTGATATGTGTATGTGGAATCGCCTTTTACAAGGACATTAGGTTTTGAGGTGTTTTTCCTTAGAGGCTTAGCTGTTGAGACACTTGTATGTGTGTTGCTATGTGTAGGGGGGGTCTGTTTGTTTTCCAGTATTTGTGATTTGTTTGTGCTTGGGAGGTCCCTGGTCTTTAGGTAGGCTCTTAGTGAGTACTTCTGCATATGTGGGTTTATGTGGCTTGACATTACCTTGTGTGAGATGACAGGTGTGTGTGCTGACAACCTATTTGATGTCTTGTTTATTATTACGTGAAAGGATTGATTCCAGTTTCATGGTATAGTTACATGTCTCACATACTGTATTCGTTTGCTTTAGGAGCAAGTGTTTGTCAGTACACATGAGGCAATTACTACATTGCCCTATGATGCATATGTCAGCCTATAAGCTGGCTGGAGAAATGTTGGAAAACTGACTGTCCATTGTAGCAGGTTAAACTATAAGTACTAGTTAGGTAGTGGGCTAGATGGATCAGCTTTTTTTCTAGGACTAACTAGACTAACTAACAAAGGAACTTATTCTGCTGAGCATTAGGCATGAAGAAGTGTGGCAACATTGCTCAGTGGTCAGCTGAATTGCCTGCAGTACAGCCCTTGGGATGGTTCTACTGACAGACATCTAGGGAAAAAATTGTTTCTAGGCATTTGTGTCTATGCACAGCAAAGCTAACCCTGTTGTGTGGTGCACAGCTATGCACAAACACAAGGCTTAAATGCAAGAGGAGTTAAACAGTTTTAACACAAACTAACCAATAAGAAAGCCCAAAACTGAGCCTTTTTCCAACTCACATGGGTCCTGAACTACACACTTCTGCCACAAGGGTGCAGAAAGGCACTTTTTATGTAAGATGGTTGGTTTTAGTGCTCATATGATACCAAACAGTCTAGATTCAACAAGTCTGAAACCAGCCTATGTTATATAAGGCAGGAGTACATAAAAATTCAAAGTGTAGAATAAAACAGTCTCAAAAGCAAAAACAGCAGAAATAAAGCAGCAATTCAGTTAAAACTGTTCTCAAAGTGCAACATAGGCTTAAAATATACTTATTTTTCATTTGATTTCAGTGGATGCTTTGGATTTTAGTTCAGATTCACTCCAGATCTCTAGCTAAGGTCCCCATACTTGCTTCAGAACAAGGAATACAGAAGCTTGGTATAGACTGATTTTTATCTATCATTTCATAAGCATGAAGCATTTTTCTTGTTTTCTTGTCCAACTGATCCAATACCTTTTGGGGCCAGGCAATCACAGCAAAACTGTAAATTAGAACAGGAAAAGTGAATTGGTTTATAGCTTGGACTTTGTTCCTAGAAGTCAGGGCTATTGTCAGTATTAATTTTAATCTTCTAAAATATTCCTTAAAGAGTTTTTTTTTCACGTTTGTTCATGTTTTAATGTCAGTCTTTCATCAATTCCCAAATAGTTATACTCTCCCTCCTGCTCAAGTTCCTTTATATCACATTCCTGTCCCAGACTGATATTTTCTTAGTACTGCAGCTTTCCTGCTTTAAATGTTGTTATGCACACATTTATCAAGACCAAATGACATTGTTATAGCATATGAGAAGATTCTGACTACTTCCAGTTCTACTTTCAGCTCCTCATCTGATGAACTATACAATTTTAAACCATATAAAAAAGAAGGAGAGAAGTCTGTACACATTAGTGCTGTATTTTGGGAGCCAAATTGTAACTATGACCTAATCAGTTAAGTAGACAGCTTAATGGATTAAGGGCAAGACAAAAGAATAGTGGTGACAAAGATTAACCCTGGAATATCATCCTTTAAATTTTTATCCTGGAATAATAATTTGTACTTATTAATGGCAGCTGCAAAGGGATTGCCACTATTTCATGGTCAATGCAATGTAGCTGATTAAGGTAGAGTGTATCTTGTATATCTGTAAGTACTTCTTTATCCATGAATGTGGAATGCTGTCAAATGCTTTTTTGTAATCTATCCAGGCCATACTTAGATTCTTCCCCCTTTTACAATTCTCCATTATAACTTTAACAAAAATTATCAGGAGTAATTCAATAAACCCTACATGGAGTGATTCTCCATGTAGGAATAGTGTAGTGGCCCAAACACGGAATATGGCCGATGAGCAATCCAGGAAACAGGGCTGGGGGTGTGCACAAGCTTTTCGACACCATGCGGACCCGGAGGTGTCCACAGAATGCAAATCACCTCATATGCTGGGGAAAACCATGCAAATGAGGTGATGTTGTGATTCAGGAAGCATAAAGGCATCCGTGTAGGTGCCATGGAAGCATAAAAAATGTACGCTGTTACAAACCGTGTACCGGAGGATAAAATTTAAACAGGGGCTGTAACAGCCCAAATAAAAGGTTGTATGTTGCTCAGTAGGCATGCAAATGGCCAAAAGTATTGCCATTGAGTTAAAAAAGTAATGCAATATATGAAAAATTAAACATTTTTTAATACATATGCCACATTTAAGTGGCATGCAGCGACGCACAAACATGCTATTTTGCAAAAAAAAAAAACAACTAAATAAATAAAAAGTTTAAAATATGAAGTTTAAAGCTATGTAAAGGTACTGCATTATAGAGACCAGCATGCAAAGTCATACAATGACAGGTTATAGGCGTAGCTAAGGAGATAGGCCCTGGTGTAGTGCAGTATCCAGGGTATATGTAATTAGGTGTATGTAAATGAGCCTGGTTTGTTGACTAGCAAAAAGGGCCACCATGTCCATAGGTGCTAACTGTGGTAGGGCTAGAACCGAGTTAGTGTAGGTAGAAGAGATAGCTGACATGAAAAAGGAGTGTGTCATGCCATATGCAAGCAGATTGGAGCGTAGCACCACCTGTTTGTGCTCAGCTAAGCATAGATAAGCAGGGGGGTGTCTGAGGCTGCTCAACTCTGCTTAACCCCCGGGGCGCATGCTTTAGCTAGTTAAAGAAAAGCATGCCCATGTACAGGGGAGGGTCTAAACTTCTGAGCAATGTTTATACTAGTGCCATGGGTTTGCGTGGAGCACTGCGGGGCTTAGCAGTGGAAGAAATTGGAAAAATAAACAAATAAAAGGAAATAGCTTGGGAAAACCAATCAAGTATAATAGACTGATAAGCCCTGTTCCACTGACACTGGCCCATTCAAACCCCTCAATGATATACCTGGCAGGTGGAATGTATCATAGCAGTCAATCACATAGGCTGCATCTCCAGCACACCAGTATAAAGTATGCATACACCCTTCAGTCTGATTTTTCCCACATCCTCTGCACCATTGGAGTACACACTTAGGAATTTTAACTGACAAAATGATAGGGACTGCTGCTGCTCTGCTACATCTGTATGCACTATAGGCTGAGGTCAGTGAAGATGATGATGCTGACAATAGGCCCAGACTGAGGAGAATAAGAGTGTTCAGGCCCAAGGTAACCTTTTAGGTGCTGCTTGAGCTGGAGATAGTAGAGCACTACAGGGTGAACAGGGATATCCTAGAAGAACTCATCAAGCTCTGCCACCCTCACCTCAGACCCAGAGCCAACAGAGGGGAACCCATCCCAGTGGAAATAAAGGTATGTGTAGCCCTGAGAATACTAGCTACAGGTACTTTCCAAAGACCTACTGGGGACATCATAGGGATCTCACAGGCATCCGCATCCAGGGGACTCCACCAGTTCCTGGATGTCATACTAACACATGCCAATGAGCACATTTATTTCCCCAGCACCCCTGAGTATAGGACCAGCAATATGCATCTCTTCCACCATGTAGCCCACTACCCAAAGGTACTGGGTGCCATAGACTGCACTCATGTGCACATCAAAGCATTACCCAGTGAGGAGGGTAGAGTCTACGTCAACTGCAAGGGGTATCACTCCATCAGCTGCCAGGTCATGTGCAATGCCCAGGGCATTATCATCAATGTGTGTGCTGGCAGCGCTGGCAGTTATCACGACTCCCACATCTGGTACACATCACAGCTGTATCAGGCATTTGCCAAGGGGGGAATCCCATATAGCCATCAAGTGGTGGATGCTGGCTATGCACTGGAACTGTGGATGATGACTTCCATCAGAAATGCACACACACCAACTGAAGAACACCATAATGAGGCACATGAACAAACTAGGAACATCGTAGAGCATGTGTTTGGGCTGCTCAAGTCAGGGTTCCATTGTCTTGACATATCTGGTGGAGCCCTGCAGTACTCTCCAGCTACATGTGCACACATGTGCATAGTATCTGCCATGCTACACAATATAATCCTGTGGAAACAGCTGCAGCAAGAACATCACAGGGAAGGGAGTCACAGCCCCCCCACCTTTGCCAAGGTCCCCACAGGCACAGGCTGACTCAGAGGAGGAACCCCCTGAGCCTGTCCCTGTAGGCAGATGTAGGCATGCCCAGTATGCCATGACCTTGACAAAGAGGCAATGCATACCGCATACACTTGACAACCTAAAGACCCAGGGACTGACACCTCACTCCGTCTCACATATATACAGTAAAAAGGATGCCAACTACATCACACTACCTGTACCTTACCATGTATAGGCTATGTACTGCATGCATTCGAAAGAGTCAGCCCTAAAGCACTGTCCTCTAAACTGCTGCAGGCAACAAATGAATGGGTTAGTAGACTGTGGTAGCATATGTATGGTATTGCTGCATGTACGCAAGGGAATGGAGTGGGCTACCGGGATAGCAGCAGACAACAGACAGCTATGTGGGACAACAGGAAGTCTCTGCCAAATACTGGCTGCCCCAGAATATGCAGTGAGCCCCAAGCCAGTAAAACCCACTGCACTATGTCAGGGATTTACAAACAGCAGGGTCATAGGACAGATGCAGGGATGTCAATGTCGGAGTCCCATACACACCTTTCAACCTCTTAGAGCAAGAAATCTGTACAAAGTCATAAAGAAATGTGGAGCAAAGACCCAAAAACAGGGACAATTATTCAATATTGCTCTTACAAGCATAGAAATTTTATAGAATAACAGGTTTTGCAGTAGCATGAATTCTCTGAAGGTTAAGAAGTCTAAAACACAAACATCTGTCATTACTTTCTAACTTCAGTATTTAATGATTTGCCAGTAATTTTCCAGACAACCACAATGTTATGAAAAATGGACCCAAAATGTGAGGCAAACAGCTGGACATTTGGCAAAAATGTGTACACTTGAGAGGTCTGGTCCCCTACCCCCAACACACCAATGTTCTCATAGAACTGCAGTAACAGTTATGTTTGTAAGGTAATAGCAGTACACTACACATCCCCAGGGCTGTCCCAATCAACTTGCTAACATGTTCCATTTCCAAAATATGCAGGGGTCAATGTGCTATGTATGTGTGTGTGGTTAATAGTGTCAGGATGTAGACAGCACTGACTGGTGGCTGTTGTGGCTCACTGGGCTAAGTACATTACTGTAGATGACAGGGTCCATTGCTTGAGACTGGCTGTGCCTATTATTTTGCATACCAGCTACACCTACAGTAGGAGTTCTGCGGGCTGTCCAGAAGTCAATATTTATTATTGCAGGAAAGCTGGACAATGGAGGGAAGGGGACAGATATGGACAGTACACAGCTCTGAGTAACATAGACAGCACCTAGTAGAACAACAAGTTGTGACAAGTCAGTCTAGTGCCAGGATACAAAGGCTGCCATGTAACTGTGTTAGTACTCACAACAGGTCAGTAGGCATCATCCATACATCATGAATGTCAGGGTTTCTCAAAATGTCCACACGTATGCCTCATATATCTGTTCTGTTTGTCATAACATTTCATTTGTCTGGCAAACTATTGGCAAACCAATACAGGATGATGTGAAAATATCAATGACAGAGGTTGAGATGCAGACTTCATACCCATAAGAAAATGCAAGCTAATAAAAAAACAGTCTACCAACTATCTATGTTTGGAAGAACAATATTAATATGCTGTTCCCATGTCTGGGCCTGTGTCCAACTGTGATATATGGCCCTATCAAGATGGCTGTAAGAGTTTGAGAGGTATGGCCAACATGTAGCCTTAGAAGAACAGTGCAACACAAACATTCTGAGGACCAGAGCAGATGTATGAGGTACAATGTTGGCCAACCTGCTAAACAGGTACAGTTAGAAGTGTGCAGTCTGTAACCCTGTGTGTGATGTTATGACTTCTGCCCCAGTCACACCATAACTACAACTACATAAGAGCAGCAACTATGGACAAAGCCTGCGACTGGAGCAGAGCATGACAAAGGGCCACATATAAGGGGAAGGAGGAACCACTGGCCAGAAAAATGTAGAATATGCAGACTAGAACACTTCATACAGTAGCATGGGTTCCCTGCGGTGTATGGAGTCAGTAGACAAATGTCTGTCAGCGGTTCCTCACATTAATCTATACTGATGTGCCACTGACATACCAGGACATCACAGTGCTGTGCAAAATGTACCTCACATATTATGCAAAACTCTGCTCAGTCCAATACAGTCTGTACCCACCCTAGATATGACCCAGTTAATAAGGATAGCACACAGCCAGGAGATCCCTCATGCAGTATATCAGTGAGGTGCTGGACTGTCTGCAGAGGTTCATCAGGCAATCGGCTGTAGCACACAAAATCCTTGACTGGAGTACAGGTAGGTCTGGCCTGGACTCAAACTCTTACTATTGATGTTCATACTGGGCATGCTGCTACACTTAGCTACTTTCAGCCCATGTCTGAACCCACATCTGACTATAGAACTGAGATGTACATATATCCCTTCTGCATACAGACAGCTATCTACACCTTAACTCTCTATCCCCACCCCATCAGACATGTTTACCCCATCTATCCGTATGTAGTACATATAAGATTTATCTGGATCTGTTGAGTGTGTAGCACACAAAATCCTTGACTGGAGTACAGGTAGGTCTGGCCTGGAGTCACACTCTTACTATTGATGGTCATACTGGGCATGCTGCTACACTTAGCTACTTTCAGCCCATGTCTGAACCCACATCTGACTATAGAACTGAGATGTACATATATCCCTTCTACATACAGACAGCTATGTACACCTTAGCTCTCTATCCCCACCCCATCAGACATGTTTACCCCATCTATCTGTATGTAGTACATATAAGATTTATCTGGACCTTTTGAGTGTGAGACAAATACAGATATATAGGTAACATATACAAATATATCATCCAGAGACTGGCAGAGACAGGGTGAGAAAGAGAGACAGAGAGAGACCCTGAAAGACATAGAGTGATGTTCTGCAGCAGCCACACATACACCAATTTCAACCAGTGGCATGTGTAAATACTATAGTGAGTCCCATTGTGTAATAATAGGTAGGGAGGGGTTGTAATCTCATATCAGTCACTCTGTGTGTGTGTGTGTGTGTGTGTGTGTGTGTGTGTGTGTGTGTGTGTGTGTGTGTGTGTGTGTGTGTGTGTGTGTGTGTGTGTGTGTTTCTGCATTTATTACATGTACAGCAGATTACACACACCCAACAGGCCTATGTCCGTGTAATGGCCACCAATATTTTGGCCCTGTGACTACTGTCCTCGGGAGCAGTGGTCTCCCTGTCAGCAGCTACTGATCTCAACCACCCCAACAGCACTTCCAGACACTGTCTACATGTGTAAGTCCTGTTGCACATGCAATAAGTACGTAGTGCTATAGTGTATAGAGTTAGATAGGTAGTGGTTCAATTCCCAGCAATGGCAACTGAGTGAGTGAGTGAGCATGTGTGTGTGTGTATAAGTATATTCCCTTGTAGCTGTGTGTATTTCCTGCTTATGTGTGTGCAATGCTAATACATTTTGAGACCTGTTAACCCCCTGTTGCCCTACTTTACAGGGCCTGCTGATGTCATCCACTTTACATGCACCATTTGACACCCTGCAGGCGTATAAGCTCTGTGACGCACATGATATGTATGTAGCACTATAGTACATACAACTAGATAGGTAGGGGTACTAATCTCAATACTGCCAACTGTGTATGTGTGTGTGTGTGTGTGTGTGTGTGTGTGTGTGTGTGTGTGTGTGTGTGTGTGTGTGTGTGTTTCATGGTGGAGTTGGTTATACCATACTGACTTCCCCATTACATTACTTTACAGGGCCTGCTGGTGTCCTCCACCTTAAATGCACCATGTGACATTCTGCAGGCCATACCTCTTAACTGTATAAAGTTCTGCAGAATGAACAGATGTTTGCCTCATAGATTTGGTATGTTTCTCATAAAATCGTGGTTTCCTGGCAAATCGTTGGCAAATCATGGAGAGTTGAAGTCAGAAAATAATGGCATACATCTGTGTTTCAGACTTCATATCCTTCACAAAAGTAATGCTAATCCAAAACCTCTCATTCAATCAGTTATCTAAGTTTGTAAGAGCAATATGTAAAATGTGTCCCTATTTTTGGGCCTGTATTCCCCCATTATTGAAGCCTTTGTCCACATGTATTGTTCTAAGAGGTTGAGAGGTATATTCCGGGCATATAAGCTCAGTGGCACACGCAATAAGGACACAGCACTATAGTACATACAACTAGATAGGTAGGGGTTCTAATTTCAATACTGGCAACTGTGTGAGTGTATGTGTATGTGTCTGGGTATGCATATCCCCTGTAGCAGCGTAGCTGTCAAGCTTGTGTGTGCACAATGGTTATACCATTTTGTGTGCCTGTGACTCCCTGTTAACTCCACCATCACCAACCTATTCAGGGCCTACAGATGTCATCCACCTTAGATGCAGAGTTAGACATTTACAAACACAATAGCACTGTGGCACATGCAATATGTACGGTGGGCTACAGTGTACATAAGTATACAGATAGGTGTTGTAATCATAAAACTGGCAACTCTCTGTGCATGTGATGTTGGAATGTATGTCCCCCTGCAGCAGTGTGTGTATGACACAGTTATACCATTTTAAGGGCCTGCTAACCCCCAGTGGCAATCCTTACAGAACCTACAGATGTCATCCACCTGAATAGTAGTGACAGACACTGCAAAACTGTATAAGCTCCATGGTTCATACCCTATGTATATAGTATTATCATATGTAAAACTAAGCAGGTAGAGTTCTATTATCAACAAGGGCAGTTCATGAGCGTGTGTGTGTGTGTGTGTACATATGTATATCCCCTTGCAACAGTATGACTGTGTTAGGGCTACAAACATACTTCTCAGCCTCTTAGAGAAAGACATTTGGATAAAACCACATAAAAAAGTGGGACAAAGCCCAAATATTGAGGTCAATCTTTAAATATTGCTGTGACAAACATTGAAAGTAGAGAGCATAACAGGTTCTGCATTCACATACATTTAATGAAGAGTATGAAGTCTGACAGGAAAATATCTGTCAGTATGGTATAACATCAGTCTTTAATGATTTCCCAGTAATTTGCCAGAAAACCACAATGTTATGATAAACAGAACAAAAATATATGGAAAACATCAGGACATTCTCCAAAAATCTGTAGAGGTGAGAGGTATGGCCACCACCTGTCCCACCCTGTAGGTTGCAGTCCATGTTTGGCCAGGTGTGACCTGTGACAAGGACTCAAACAATACACAGGTCCCCAGAGTGTAGGACAACAAACAGTTCCTAATGTTGTCTACTAGTTGCATAAAGCAGTTATTTCACATCAGAAGCACTTTAATGTTATGAGAGATAGTATAACCTAAGATAATGTAAATCAAAGAAGCTGTCATACTGGCAAACCAAGGGAAGTCCTGTCTGTTGTACTTGCCATGGGTATGGTATGTCCTGACAACTGTCATGATAACAGAATATGTGTCCCAAATTACACATTTGTTAAGGTGGCAACCCTACACTCTGTTGTCTATGTGTGTGCAATATGTAGACATGTGTAGGCCCGGCGAGTAGCTGCCACTCCCAATGACCCACATGTAGCTAGGCATGAATGCTGACTGCCACCACCCAGTTGCCTAAGGCTGTGGCAACTGTAAGTAGTATGCTGTCTGTCATTCACCCATAAACCGATGTTAACACACTGCAATGGGGTCATACAGTGGGTGTGGAATGGTGCCAAGGTCCTGGCCTCTAGTTGAATGCAGAAAACAGTACCATCACACCATACAGCAAGGACATGTCCCCACTATATACCACATCAATGGCAACCCCATAAACACACAAACTGCATTGACAGACCTGGCTACTCAGGTTGATACCACTGTTGCATTCAGCCATCAAGTAGTGGGAGTGGCCAGAAAATGCTTAGATGTGGTTGACCACATAGGTAAAGGGACTGCATCCAGACAAAAGGTGAACATTACCTCTATATAGTCCTTAGTCCAACAACACATTATCATCATGGCCAGTCTGGTATGTACCTGTGCAGACATCTGCACCAACTGGAAAGGCTATGTTAACACCCACAAAGGTAATTCATGGCTATCAACACCTGTTCCATGCAGACAGGCTTGAATCAGTAGTGGCCCACTTGGTATCAGACAGGTTGTCCACAGGTCGGGTGTGGCATGCCTAGATGGCAATGTTGGGCTCAGCTCTTCAACAGCTGCCCCATATATGTTTCTAACTCTGTATGCATTACAAGCACAACAGGCCTGAATCACATATGCGACAACAAATAAACTTGCTGGAGAGACAGGTTTGTCACCCAGAGGCTGCCCTGTCTCAGGAATGCACTTCCCATACATGTCAAGCAAATTGTGATGCAGATTCTCATCAAGTGCATCTGTGATGAGCAGATGGGAAATCAAAACTCTGTCCCAAGGGTCCAACCTATGTCCATCAATGCCAGGGGCAACAGGTGCTGATCAATGATTCTGTTGGTGATAAAGTAATGGCTAGGCTTGTAAGAGACCCAGGGCCAGTACTCTAATAACTTTCTATGGGCCTATGAACCCGCAGTCCTACGGAGCTTCCAGGAGACATGTATCAAGAGTAGCATCCGCTGTCAAGGGGTATGCATGCATGATTAAGCTGTCTGCCTCATTTGTCCCTCACACACTGTTCTATGCATATGCACCTAGGTTAACATGCACATGTACAGCCATACCTTGGTGAGGAAAAGATCTCTGCATTGCCACTATGCTATCATGAGCTTCTGTAATGGCAGCAGGTCTCCATGACTAAGGTACACAGACACCTGGAACAGAAACAGAATAAAGTCTGTAAGACAACAGTCAGTCAGCAGTACTAACAGCAATAAAGCATCATGGTGCAAAGTTACTTACAATTTGAGGTGTACACATGACAACTGCCAGCAGACAGCACCTCACAAAACATAACAGTACTGCACTACAAACTGCCATTAACTGTGCTATATTCACCCTGTGCATCAGACACATATTAGCATGTTCCTGCAACGATCGTATGGATGACAGGGATATGGCACAGGTATCATCACATGCACAGGGTGTGGTGTGAGGTTGCCAAAAACCTAGGATATGCCATACAGTTGACATTCTGTGTGTGTGTATGGAGAGGTGCTGGTCAGCTGGACCATGGGCAGGAGGTTTGTGTGTCTATTGGTGACCTGCATGTGACAGGGATGTTTGAGTGTGTGTATGCACACAGTCAAGCCATGTGCTAGCCCTACATAAGGGTATTTTGGACAGTCATGGACCATACATGGCAGAATGTACAGTTCACAGTCTCCGGCCATGAACATCCAACCACTCCTGGCAGAACCAGTTCCCAACATGCCCAGGGCCGGATGTGGTACTACTTGCTGATGATGACCGGTGTCTGCTGGGTCTGTGTCCCTCATGGGACCACCCAGGACTACATGCCCATGGCCTGCCATATTGTAGTGTGGTACTGCCACTACAGGAGTGTGTGCATGGCCATGTGGACTCTCAGCTGATGTTGTTGCTGACCTATGTCCATGTGTAGGACACCCTACTCCAAACAAATGTTCCAGCACAGACATTGCACAGTTAAGGACTGATGTTCTCACCCCTCTGTCTATCCACTACATCAGTGAAATGACGTAAGGCATCACCAGTGCCATGGAGGGAGTCATGCATGCCAGGCAGTGTGTCATCCATAACCCTGAGCATCCATCTGGTGTACCAGTCACAATGTGCCTGTGCCTCCATGATGGACCGACACATGCATGGAGTGACACGTGCTGTGACACCTCTGACAGGTGCTGGATGGGCAGCAGTCCTCCAAGCACCCTGTCAATCTGCATGTGTGGGACCTCACCAGCTCTCTGGCTATGGCTAGTGTCTACAGTCACAAATGTCATAGTCATCACACTCTGCTATTTGATGCCATCACCCACTGACTGCCCAATATCTGTGGCTGCTACGGACAGGGTATGTGTGGGCATACAGACTGTGTGCAGAGACATTGGGGTGGAAGTGGGATGTCAACCAATGGGACATATTCAGCCAACAACAAAACCACCTGTGCCTCACTATGGCCACCATCATCATCAGAGTCCAATGAAACACTGACATCAGGCTGTGAGGGGGACACATTCCAACCCCCATGGTCACCTGTGAGGGGAAGACAAAATGACTACCTTAATTCCTGCACTATAATGTCTGCTGATACACACACCCACACTCACACACACACACACACACACACACACACACACACACACACACACACACACACACACACACACACACACAGGTGAGGTGCCACAAAGGCAATATACAAACCACACCTTCTGAATGATGCCATGCACAACACACAATCAAACCACAACAGACACACTCTGGACAGGCCCTCAACAACATGCAGTGCAGCTACATCCAGTTAATGTTGCTAATACTGTACACCTGTGAGATACATGACAAGTCAGAGTATATAATGGACCTTTACCTAAAACACAGTGCACCCGTTTACACAATAGTAATGCACCCCTGT
This sequence comes from Protopterus annectens, assembly GCF_019279795.1. Taxonomy (NCBI): domain Eukaryota; kingdom Metazoa; phylum Chordata; order Ceratodontiformes; family Protopteridae; genus Protopterus; species Protopterus annectens. The sequence continues at coordinate 1,413,930,357 of NC_056732.1, read as the reverse complement.
ATAGCAGACTGGCTACACCTTTACAAAAATATGTCCTAATATGTTACAGCTCATGCAGATATGATACTGTGATTACTGATGTGATACACTGCAGTGAACTCCACCACAAGTGAACATGCACATATTGCAATATGGCTACACTTAACAGTAGTGTCCATGGCATACCGGCAGCACTTAACATGCCTAGGGTATAGATGAGCCTTAACAAGATAGTTCCACACTCACCAGCTACAGGATGATGGTCCGCAGCCACACCAGTGGTACCTCTGGATTTGTTGAGGAAGAGGTATTGTCAGCAGACACATGCGGTATTGGTACAGGATACAGTACAAACTGTGATACTACCCAAATTGCTGACATTCAGAATATATGTGCACACATGTGCATTACAAACCCCCACCCACAAATGCAGATTGGCCCTATATATGTGTACATCTATGCAGAGGCTGCCACTATGAATGTTAGAGTAGTAATGTGATGACCACTGGAGGTTTAGCTGGATGCTCCTTGGAGGTTTAGCTGGATGCTTCTTGGCTGTGGACTCTGTGCCACCCACCTCCACGACATATGTTGTGATACTTTGTTGTGAGCTGGTGGCTGAACCCAGGTTTGCAAGGAACTCCTCTGTGGCTGAGCATGGGGGTTGTGTAGCAGGCCCTCCCCAATGCCAGCATGGTCCCTGGCCACAGCTCTGCCCCTTTGCCATGCACGATGTATTAAATCTATAGCATGGTGTTGGACCAGTTCATATCTCCTGTCCCAATGGCCCACATCATTCACCATTGCTACAAGTTCTGCCCACAGTGCAGCACATTCTTGCTGGTTATGGTGACTCCTTGACAACAGTACCTAGTGATGGAGTCTCAGGGCATCAATAATGGCAACTGATTCAGCTTCTGAGAAAGGTGGATTGCGATGTCTGTACATCCCACCTGAAAGACATGAAGAAAGGAACATATCACATGACCTCATATATTGCACACCAATATGTACACACCCTGCACATCCACTTTTGCCATCACTAGCCACCACTAGTACCCACATCATACCCCGCCATCTATCAGCACAGTATTTATGTGGCTATCTGCAACATAGTGGCAATACATCATGCATTGCCCTCCTGATCCTGATGTTTCATGCTACTTGCTGCATGTGCTATGAGGTGTTCAGATGTATTTACCTATTGCACCTATTACTGCTTGTTCATAGCCTGTCTAAATGGTAGGGTGTGGTGTCAGCCTCCTACTGTTGTAGTAAGCACCTGGGCTGTAGGCCCAGCCCTCAGGTCTCCAAGGCCTTCCTCCATCAGATTCTGGACTATATGGCTGGACCTATGGTTTTCCCTGTCTGTGTGGTTGATATAGGTGTCTTGGCACAGTGTAGCTCCTGCCTCATGTACACGGATGGACAACCATCTACAAACACCACCAAGGAACTTACTGTGTGAGGGATGCAATGACAGTAGGAACCTGCAGTCCATGCTGTCTCACTGTCAAGCCTGCATATCTGTCCACAAACAGGTTGTCAGCACAAGCAGTATACCTCACATACCACTCACACCTACACAACACATGTAAACACATATGCAGTGGTCCTCAACATACACATACACAAACAGAGAAGACCTCCGAGGCAAAGCCACACATGAACGCCACAGCCGTACAGAGCACATGCCATACATGGCCACACACTTGTGTCCCACAGCCATGCAGGCATCAGCACATGTCAAACATGGTACACATAGGAGACTCCAATCTGGGACATGTGAGGTGCCTCTCACCTGGCTGTATATGTGGATGGTCACAGTTACTTGTGTGTCAGGTGACAGACTCTACCATATTCCATACACACTGCTGTCTCTCACCAGCAGGTACTGTCATGAGTCTGTCACAGTCCATGTTGGCATGCCTGACCTGACATGTACATCCCTGGACTAAATGCAGTGAGACATGAGTGAGCACACTGATTATGTGTCCCAGGCAGGTATGTCCCTAGCCTTATGCAGCATTCCGCTGTCACCCAGACTGAGGCTACAATACAATCAGGAAATGATTAACTACATTCACTCCAATGGAGCTCAAGAAGTTTGCATTGTAACTTCCAATGGGTGGAGCCTAAGCCTTTTGACAGAATCAAATTATGTCCTCACATTTCAAACAAATGTTCATATCTCTTGAACCATAAAGGTTTTGAAAGAAGTATAAATGGCAAACTTCAACACAAACTATTTTTATAGTGGTAGTATTCTTTAGGTTCTGGGTCTTAAACTGAATTTTATAAGTCACAGTAAACACAGTAACTATTACATTTACAATATTTTGTAAACAACTTACAATATCTCAGTAACCACTCAAGTTGCACACATTGTCAGCAGCATTTTATTCATCTAGCTGAGCGCTTTCATATGAGGCTAAGGAGTTCTGTCTGTGTTACTTGGTTGTTGAGATATTTAGAAAAAATGTGAAAATTATATCTATGTAAATTAATATCATAGAACAACAGTTAATATCTATTTACCTGCACTAAACAGAGGTCAAATATTAATGCAGTTGAGTTTGCCGTTATGTAAGCTTTACAACTAAATCTTTTAAAATCTTGTACATAGCATGGTTTTGGAATTGTTGATGTAAATATGAACAAGCAATATTTGACACCTAGAGATGTCAGTAGGAGTTAACTGCAGATGCACCTGGAGGCATCACTTGGATGTAATGAGCTAACATGTGGCCTTTTATCCTGTGATATTCCAGGGGGTTCCCTTACCTGTAAGTCTAGAATGGCATGGTCAACAGACCACGATGCTCTGCTAGAGATGGCCTCCATATGCCTTAACTAGCCTTCATGCATCTGGCAATGGTTCTCAACACCCCCAGTAGTGACTCCATTAGTAAAAGTGATGATGTTATCACTGCCAACATACAACTGTCAGTGCAACACACATTGAAAGCCATGCTGCTAAACAATAGGGGTATACACATGACTCTGCCCTGATTGCAAGCATTGTTAACCCTGGGAAATGCAGGCATCTGTGCGGTCACAGAGACATGGTTCAAAGCTGCAGAGAGCACCTCAGCCTTACATGGTCAACCATCCTATCATAAATTCAGAACCCAAAGTGCAGCCAGTAATGCCATGGGGCATGGGGTTTCAGTATATTAGACACATACACACCTCCATGCTGTACAGCCAGTAAGATGCATAGGGGGAAACTGTGGGGCAGTTCAACACTGCCAGCACACCTATTCAAATCATAGCTAGCTACCATAATATGCAAGCAAAGCAACTGAAGTACAAGGGACTGAAAGAGTTGAAAAATATAAAATGAAAGTTTAATGAAGCGTTTTTCGTCGAGTACACTGACTCGACTTCCTCAAATGAGCAATTATTCTTGAGCCTATGCTTAAGAACTCTACAAACAGATATGTGACAAAAAACATTTACATATTAAATACAATAATTAACAAGTCATTAACCATTTATAATTAACTTCAGAATAATAGATCAAATCACCCAAGATTTAAGAGGTGGACCTACCTCATTATTATTGGAACAGTTAGAATTACTTCGGCAACTCAGAGTTGATGCCCACCACCCCCCGGGGTTAAATGAGACCTGTTCTATTTTACCTTGTCTAAAATTAAAAAGTTTGACTAGATAATCTTAAGCCTCAAAGAGAATTGGTCAGTAAAAAATATATTTTCATAATGGGTTTTATTGCTTAGCGTTTTATAATAATAACAGCATTTTACCATGATTGTATTATTGTTAGCACTTTATTTCTAGTACTGTAATCAAATGTTTGAAGGTGTATATATATATATATATATATATATATATATATATATATATATATATATATATATATATATATTATATTGTATTTTTTTAGTTTTATACGAGCTACAATCAAATGTGTTAGAGTATATTTGGCTTTGCACTACGACATTTCAAAACCATCTTTGTTTTTCTTTTAAAATAATTTAGCACTTATTTAGAGTAGTGTAATTAAATGTTCTAAAGCACTTGCTTTTGGTTAACACAAATTACAACAGAATGTGTTAAAGTTTACCTGGTTTTGCACTAGGGAACTGCAGGATCACCTTTGTTTTTTTTTTAAAAAGTTAATTATAAATAGTTAATGACTTGTTAATTATTGTATTTAATATGTAAAAGTTTTTTGTCACATGTCTGCTCATAGAGTTCTTAAGCATAAGCTCAAGAATAATTGCTCATCTGAAGAAGTTGAGTCAGTGTACTCAACGAAAAGCGCTTCATTAAAGTTTCATTTTATATTTTTCAACTATTTCAGTCCTTTGTACTTTGGTTGCTTTGGTTGCGTATTAGAGTTGTTTTTACTTAGGTTCATAGGTTGGTACTAGGCTATCGGCCCTAAGGCCTATGCAAGCCTAGCCATAACAATTCCCTGGAAATTTCTTCCCACATATTTACTTCTCTGAGCCCCTGTCTAGCAGGGCGACTGACATGATCCACGGGGTGAATTTCCTATCTCCCATCCAATCATCAAGGTTCCTTTTGAAGATGGCCAATGAGGCGCTCTGCTTGACATGTATGGGCAGTCTATTCCAGAGTATGGGGAGTCTCTGGGTCAGGAACCTATCCCTCCAGCATGTTTTGTTCATTGTGATGATAAGGTTTAGATCCCTGCAGCGTATGGCTCTGAGGAATTGGGATTTCTTTAAGTGGAGCATGTCCATTAGCTCAGGGTTTGACATGGCCTTGTATGTTAAGCAGAGATCGCCTCTGAGTAGACGATATGCCATGGAGTATAGCTGGAGTTTTTTTAGATGGTCAGCATATGGCATTTGCTTTAGGCCTGTGATTCTTTTAGTGAGGTATTTCTGTGGCCTTTCCAGCTGTTGCAGATGTCTTGTGAGGTACATACCAAATGGGGCATTATACTCTATAATGGGTCTAATGAGGGATGAGTACAGTGGGACAATGACCTCCTTTTTTCTGGATGAAAAGCCCTTAGTGATGAGGTGTGCCACATAGAAGGATTTCCTGACTGTTGTGGCAATGTGGTTATCGAAAGTGAGACCACTGTCCACTTGTGTGCCTAAGTCTCTCATCACACTTTCGATGTTTAGTGTCCTGCCACCTATGTGGTAGTTCATGGGTACATGTTTTTTTCCAAATGGGATAACTATACATTTCTTGGCATTAAGCTTGAGCCCATGGCTCTGGCACCAGGCATCTGTTTCTATAAGGCCCTTTTGTAGAATATCCACATCATTTGGGGATTCAATAATGGCTCCCAGTTTGCAGTCATCTGCAAACTTTGTTAGCCAGAGTCCCTAAGTGTTGGCCTGTACTTCAGAGAAGTAGATGCCAAAGAAAAGTGGTCCCAGGACTGAACCCTGAGGTACTCCACTTGTCACTTGTCTACAGATAAATTTGGAGTCGGCTACTTTTACAGTCTGGATTCTGTCAGTAAGCCAGTTGGCAACCCATCGAGTGACGTAGGGATTTATGCCCAGCTTAGTAAGTTTATCTATGATTCCAGAGTGGGGGATGGTGTCAAAGGCTTTGGTGAGGTCCAGATAGGCTGTGTGGACCGCCTTACCCTCGTCCACAGCTCTGGAGACTGATTTGAAGAAGTCAGTCAGATTCAGGAGATAAGATCAGCCCTTCACAAACCCAAACTGGGTGGGGTCCAGTGTTTGAAGGTTGCCAATGTCTTTGTTTATAAGTTCCATGATAATGCGTTCCATGCCCTTGCAGATCAGGCTTGTCAGACTGATGGGACAGTAGTTCCCGGGATCCAAGGCGGATCTTCCCTTGTGGAGCGGGATAACTGTAGCTGTGCGCCACTCAGTGGGCACGAAGCCTGAGGTGAGGCTATGATTAAACATGACACTTAGGTGGGGTGCCAGTTCATTTTGTAGTTCATGTAGTACACAGCCTGGGATGTCATCTGGTCCCATGGATGCTGTATTCTTAGCTTTGGAGAGTGCTGTTTCTACCATTGTGGCTGTGATTATCGGAATTTGGCAATCTTTTGCATTTTGTAATAGCTAGCTACCAGCCATCACATGTGACCAGGAAGCCCAATCTGCCTATATATATGGACCTCATCTACTGTATTAGGACTTGCAGATGTACCATCATCCTAGGTCAGTTGAAAGAGCCAAACATACATTGGAAGACATACCCATGCCCCCACACAAATGGCCAGAGAGCCATCAATAGTGGCATTACAAACATGCTGGTGCAGCTAGGGGCTACCCCCACATGAGGTGAAGGTGTTTTGCAGTTGATATTACACCACACGGGTTTACCACTGCAGCATCCCTACAGTGTCATCCTCCATGGCAAAGCAACCATCATGCAGTCAGGTTTGTAGTCACCATCTCCCACAGTACCCATCTAGCTAGGGTCAGCCATACATACATCTCCAATGTGGAGTACATTCTCCTGGGGGGTATACACAGCCTCACAGTCCCCAGCTCCTCTTTAAGGACTGGAACTAATATCAACACATACACACAAGCACTATATGTGCATTTATATAGATGCATGGAGACAGGTATATCCGACAAGACTACATCATTGTCTGCTAGGATATGTAAACTTTCCTGGAGGTCATCTGCAATACATACTGTCCATAGCAGGGATAACATACCGCTGTCTGAGACAAAGTAGAGGCAGGTGCCCATATTGGAGTATTGTCTCCTTAGTATGAACATGCGAATGGGATCATTCATGGAAACCTGCACAGCACACACAGACCTTACATTGTTGACATCCACTACAGATAATCATTCCCCCTACTGCACATATGTCGTAAACATCACAGAAAGCACCTGCATCTGCTGACTTGGGGTGGTCAAGGACACCAGCTATACCAGTGCTGTAGGTATAGCATACAAGATGCCTGACAGAGTCAATGTAGGCTTCACCCTCTTTCTTCCCAATCAGTACATGAGGATGTCCACAGTAACTCCCCTGTCTCCTGTATGTAGGGAACAGGTCACCACTGCCATGTGTAAGTCTTGGTATACATCTTGCCATGAGAGCCTATCACAACACAGGATGCATCCTACATGACCCCAACCATAACCTTGCAACACCATAAGGCATTGCATTCAAAGGAGGCCTGATTACTGCCTTTGTCCCAGCCGTTTGAAGGACAACCACTGTCACCCCTTTAGACTAAGATTGGGCATCCACCACTCAGTCACATGATAGACCCAGCAGCCTAACTAGACTGTTCTGAAGGCCACAGCACAGTTTATAGTGAACACCATTAACAAAGACATTGTTGACCTGCACACACTCCATCACACACAATGACACTTTGTCAAGGAAGGGTTCATGTCTTTAACACTCGGTTGACCTCTATGACACAGTGACCAAAGCCATGGATGTGGGGGGATGACAGTGCAAACTGCCTGCCTTGACCTGCACAAAGTCTTTGACAGTATAATCCACCTGCCCTTAATAGATATACACTCCCAAGTGTGCATCAGACCATATGTTACCATAGGGGTAGCACACTGGTGCGCTGACACGACCCGCCTATTCCACAAAGGGGAATCCACCTCAAACATTTCACCCATAACTACTGGTGTAACCTGTTGTTCTGTGTTTGGGCCTCTGTTATGTGTGATGTACATTTCTGTGGTGCAGGGCACAGCCATTGGCCTATGTATGACCATGTCTGCAGATGACTGCATGCTGTGTGCTGTCAACAGATTCCCTACTGATATGGACATCTGCCTAGGAGGGTCTCATGCAGATACATGACTGCTGGCAGAACCATGTCCTCAGGCTGCATACCACAACATGCAGTGGCAAACCCTTTGGGGAGAGTGACAGCCCCACATATTATCACAGTACTAACAACATCTTAGGCATGCAATCAAACATGTGGGATCTATGCACAGGTCGATGGCAACATGACATTTCACTATCATGTTGCTTCTGTTGTATAGTAAACCTTCTACATGGTCCACCTCATACCTACAGGTATGTCATCCTGGAACATGGGGTCCTAACATCCCTGTATTCCCTTCAATAAGGCCCATTATTGTGTAAAATGGCTCATTCATCACTCACCTCACACAACACATGCAGCAGCTGGGGACATCACAGAAGTTCCCCACCAGGCAGTACCAGGGTCTCAAACATCTGCCATACACAGATAGGCTATAACCCCAACCCTCTACCCAGTGTCATACATACTCGTCAGATGTGCAAGGCAATCATGGACTCCACATAGCTGGCCCTGCTGCATAAGTGTAACTCAAGCTCCATTCTATTAACACACACACATGCTCTCAACCTGGTGTGTGACATCAACTGGTCTTCTTGACGGCTCAGATGTATGTTCCACACATTCATCCTACTGTGGAATGGTCACCCTGTCCACATCAGGCAGGGTAGTTATTTATATCTTTGCAAGTGGACCCTGGATAACTGGATGGTTAATTGCACATCCACCCTTGGGATGCCACCTGTGTCCCTGTCAGACTGGGGCATCAGTTGCTGTCCTGCATACACATGGGCTAACATGTGGGCTAGGCATACGGTGGCTCGGGGCCCATAGCCTAGTAATCTTGTATGGTCTTAGGTATACCAGTTATGGCCCGTGTGCTGTGACAGGCTGTGTTGTTATGTGTCCTCACCCATCACTGCCATCGACTGTGACGTGCCCTCTATAGGCAGCATTACAGTACCATGTCATACAGTCAACATCCGACAACTACGTGAGTGGTAGTACAAGTGCATGTGGACATTCCAGAAACATCTGTGCTACACAATAACTAAGAGCAGTGCATCTGTGGTGTAGGGTTTCCTCCTCGTAGGTGTCTGACATCTGCAGTGCCCAGATGTTTGCTGAATGTCTACATGTGCCTGATATATGCAGACCCCCTGCCTGACACATGTGAATGTCTGGAAACCAGTTGGACAATATGCAGTGGGTGTCCCCAGAGTGTGAGGTATGTGTCTGTGACATGCCAGACCCCTCAGAACACAGTAATGGTATATTAATATGCGGTACTGTATTCATTCCCTTACATTGTATGCTCAATATGTGCACACTGTTGCTGAGGTGGAGCCTGTGTCACCCCACTACTACTACCTATAACCTGCTGTCCTGCTGCAGGGGGTCACCAGGTATGCAAGCTATGGCTGTCAGGCAATGAGATACAGGTGAGGAGCACACAGTGAGCTAGCCAGAGTATGTCAGGAACAGTCAGGAACACCTGGACAATCTTTGAACTAACCCTGTATGACATTCACAGACTGAGAGGGGTTCATGACACTACATGATGTGATATGCCAGCTGTATCTACCAGTAGCTACTGTCACTATTGTGCAACAAACAATCCAGTAGCATTTCTACATGGGCTGACCATTGCTTGGGGACTCAAGGGCCAAAGCTGCAATCTATGTCACTGCAGACAGAGCCCAAAGGCAAGACTGTAGGTGCTGGACAGCAGACTAACAGCAACATGTCATTCCAAGATATGTTGTTGAGACCTACGGTCGACATTCCTATTTCCCATGACAGCATCCCCTCATCTGCATTACATTACATGGTTAAATCTATGACATAACTAGTATATTGCTGTACTACTTTGTGGACAGAAATCCAGTGGTATTATTCACTGGAAATCATAGTCTATGTTCAGGAAGAAAGTCATAGACTGCTTTACAATAGGCAGCAACCTGCCTTTTGTAGGTAATCTTCATGAACAGGTGATTGCCTGTGCACCAATCTGTGACTCACACTTGCTAATAGCATGCAGAACAGCTGGGTTGCATTGCCATTAGCCAATGGCATAGGAACACACTGCTATAATTAAGGTCTTCATGTATACCTTGACCCTTTTCCTGGCCTGTGAGATGGACATTATCGAGGTGTATGGACTACAGCATTACAGAGGGTAGGTAAAAAATACTGTCCTCTGCCTGGATTTATGTGGTATGTCCACAGTTTGGCATGCTATGTTTGGCCATTGTTAACAGACTTTCTGATTCTGTTGCAGGTTACTGTTTAACAATGTGTGTTGGGGTCAGTAAGGAGACAGGCAGATGTGAGTGTCATACATCATTTTTATCTGAATGTGCATGCTGCTACAGTTGATGCTGGTCTATCAGCTGTGTATGTTTCTAGAGAGGGGCTGTGACACATGTTCCTGTCACCTGAACATCCTCCCCAACCCTTTATGTATGGGTGTTATATGGATGACCTGTTCTAGATGTTTTGGAGGTATGGTACATCTGTAGCAGGTAGCTGAACATACTGCTGCATGTGTAGCAGGCCACAGCTGCTGCATTCTGGCCAGGAGTCATACTGGGGATTGTGAAGAGACTCAGGGACAGCAAGCTGTATATGTCAGTGAGGGAGCAGTGTCAGCTCTTGTGTCACAGCATGGCCAGGGTGAAGGTACCCATAACCATGCAGGTGAGGCATGTGCCTCTGGTACATATATTAAGTTGTAGTACCATTCAGAGAATAGTAGGGGACATTTAGGACATGTATTCATATTTGTGACATGTGTCCCACCCTCCAGGCCTTTGACATGCTACTGTGGGTGGCAGTGACTGTGGTAGCAGCAACCGGTTCTGCTGAACATTGCAGGGTTCAGTTATTTCTATATTGTATTGACAAGCATGTAGTTGTCGTGCAAGAGACTGGACTGTGGGCCTAAACTGTGGGTGTCAGATGTCAGACATGCTAGGAATGTAACAGGTAGAGCTATTGAGTCATTATGGGAGGTGTAGTTGCAAGACATATGTGCATGCATACAGTGTGTTATACAGGATTGGCATGAACATGTGTGTTTGGATGGCTATGATGTGTGACACTGACCTGTCTGCCATGCTATTGTAAAATCAAGCTGCACAACCTTGCCAGTACTTCAGCACACAGAGTAACTTTGATGACAACCATGCCATAAGTATGTGACACAACTGTGGACATTCTGCAACAGTCTGTGCAGTTGTCAGCCCTACCTGATATCGTGGACCTCCCATCAATTCATCAACATGTCTTTGGCTGTGTATTGGTTTGGTGTCTGCATCACAGGCCCAAGTACACTGTCATTTATCACATTATATGTTGAAGTAGTGTCACTGGTAATCAGGATATCTTTGTAGAAACACCAATAATTCATCAGAGCTGAGTTGGCCTAGTGGTGTATTGCACTGAACTGTAGTTGGGAGGGTCCTGGGTTCAACATTTAACAGGGGTGTATTTTTCTTGTAATGTTACATCACTATACTGCATGATAAATTTACAAAAAACACTAGTAATTCCCCAAAGTTAAGTTGGCCTAGTGGGCTAATGCACTATGCTATAATTCATAGGATCTTGGGTTAGAGACTTGGAAGGGCTGGTTATTTTATTGATGTACAGAACAGTGTCAGAATCAGATAGGGTGTTTAAAGCAGTTTAAGTGGGTTTGTGCAACATGCCAGGATGCTAAGCGGCACTTATCCCCGCTTAAACCCGCACTGTTTCCAAAAAAGAAAAGAAAAAAGGGGTGATAGGAAAGTGGTGAAATGGAAGCAAACAGGAGGAAAAACAATATGAAAGGCAGCTAGGGAAGTGCAGGATGGGTGTAGGAAAGGACCACAGCGCTCCACTTCTTGGGCAGCAGCAGCTGTGCATGATGTGGATAATTTGGAATTTGGAGCCTCACACCACACAGGGAGGGGTGTGGGCAACATAACTGTGTTGAGTAATTGATGGGATGATTGACTCATGGCAGTGTACAAGGGGGCAAAATGGAGAGCTATGTATAGGGCAATTTTTTTTAGGACAGATACCCTTTTTTTAAGGTGAGAGTGGGATGTTGGGGAAGAGTTGTAGGTATGTTTGGGGAGATAAGTTGGGTAGGAGAGGTTGCTTTTGCAGACAGACAAGACAGCAGAGAGGGGCAGTATATGACACATCAGGGGGGTAAACACCTTGGATGGAGAGGGTGGTTGGGAATTGGAGGACCAAGTGCCCCCAGATGGCAACAGTGGGACTGAGATCCCCACCCATGATCAGTCAACACTGCCCCTTCACGGCCCCAAAGGTGGCTGTGCTGGGGGCTGAATGCCAGGGCCAGCCTGCCCCTCAAGGTGCACCAGTCTGCCCTCAGTCTGGCGCAGTCTATCATCCAAGTCACATTAGATGACCCTGCACACCACACCTGAAACCTGAGTCTAGGTGACAACCTCCTCTCCACGGCTGCACTCAGGTCCCCTTAGGCAGTTCCACTCATGGGTGGTGCAGGACCAGCAGAAAGAGCAGTTCCAGGTTGGGTCCACGACCAGATGAGGTGGGATAAGTGGATCCACAGGAACCGGCCTACCTAATCGTGCTATGGTGTTGAGGTTTGTAAAGGTGTATAGGTTAGTCATGAATAAAACATTTAAACATTAGTCGTAACAATATGCATGGGTGTTCCAAATAACCCAAAACAATGAAATTGCATAGCATACAGAACACAGGCATAATTGGAATAACAGTCAGTATTGTAACTGCATGCCAGTAACAGTTACAGCAAAAGGCCAACAACAGTGGAATTTCAACAAGGTATGTTAGTATGCAACCATTGTAATATATAACCAATAATACAACACAATGCCCAACATTAGTTTTTGAGAACAACATATGTGGAAATAAAAACATACCCGTAGTATAACAATAAATATTTGTGATGCAGATAAAGAGTAGGGGGAGAGAAAGACATTCCATTACTAACTGTATAGGCTATATTTTTCACAACAGTACTGCTCAGTACTCTACAGGTCTACCCTTACTTTACATCTACATGTGCTGTATAGCTTCTGTAGCTGTTAACATGGCATGGTATGGGCCTAGCTGTAAGAACTATAGGTACATAACTACAGGGGACTATTACATGTTAGAGGAACATATATGACTAACAAGAAGCAGCCTGCACTGATGTTGTTTGAGTGTACTACTGGCATACTTCAAATGGATTTACATCTGTGTCCGAGATTATTGGCAACAGTGATCACTAGCCATGACACCGAGACACTTGAAATACATGTATCGTGCACAGTGCTGGGAGTTTATACCTATCTTGCTGTCATTCATGGGCATGGTGTTAGACTATCATCACACATTCACAGACGCACCAGGTATACAGCCGTACCAACAGTAGAACATTTTAGTTGTCTTATCCAGTTGGAATAGTAGTATACTTCATGACGTTTTATTTAATGGAGCCTTATCACCTGGATGAGCAATGTTGATCACCTGGATGAGCAATGTTGTTTACACACTAGTACATCTGGACACAAACATTAGTATACCCTTCATACAGCTACTACAGACATTTCTTTACCTGTAAGTCATTGTGGAAAATATGTGTTAACAATATGTGACTGTTTCTATAAATATGCAGTACTACTTGTCTGTTAATATAAATAAATCTTACTACCGGTCCCTGGATTCAAACCCTGGTCTGTGTGTGGAAAAAATAACATATGTATTGCTTATCACACTGAGCTGCTGGGCCACTGATGTGTGTTGGTTGACTGATATGTGCCTACAGCTCACCTGCTGACAAAGCCTGACCTGGTAATATTGGTAGAGTGCCACAGAAGACTGCAGTGACAGTTGAACATACAGGCATGAGAGTCAGGCATGACAGAGATAGTAGGTGAAGTGCGCATTAAAACCTGGAATGTAGGTGTACACAACCCCTAGTGGATGAAAATATGTGTGATCTGTACAGACCATAGGTTCATAGGTTAGTACTAGGCTAACTGCCCTTGCGAGCCATTGACAAGCCTAGCCAATTATCCCTTGTGAGACTTAAACACTGCACCTTGTGTTTGTATGGCAAACACCTTAACCATTAGGCCACCCTCCCAATCCCTAAATCAGGGTTCTGAGATGCCTGCCTGAACCATATACATTTGCAGATGGTATATTTGCAGTCTACAGCTACTACTGTGTCATACTTGCCTGCATCAGCGTACCTACTTTCAGGAATGCATATAGCTGAAATGCAAAGGTTAACACAAGACAATCTTGAGGGAAACACATTATAATACCCTACACATTACTATTCAAGGTTCACATGTTAGTGCAGAACATATATCAAATTGCATTCTATCTTATAGTACAGCTGCATATTTACACTTCAACATAGTAGTTCTTTAGCACCAAACTTCAGTCACTTCATGGTGTTATACCCATATTTGCTTTTTAGCACCTGTAAAATTGAATTTCTTCAACAACAGACCAGAATACACACAACAATTGGCAGAAAAAAAGCTTTATTGAGAGTGACATGACACAATCATTGGTATACATTTGACAAACATTATTGTTCTCTAGTTTAAATAATGCATGCATTGAAGGTGTGCTATTACGGAACCTATGCAATACTAACTTTATTTCCTTCACTATTCTGACTGCAGTTGTACTGTATTTCCTGCAGATCATAAATGAATGTCATTTATTCCCTTCACATTTAGAATCCCAGTGTACTTTATTATCAGATCATTACTATTAATACCTTATAGATATGTCATTCCTACACATTAATAATGTTATTGCAGTACACTCAAAACAGAATATACCTACTGGAAGTTACTACTGTACTCTTTCTTATTTATATGACTATATATTGCAGATATAGCTGTACTCGCCACACTCTCGATGCATCCTTGTTAGGCACCCTGCGTGGGCCTCCAAGTTGCGAGCCCTCTCCTCTGCAGCTGTGGGAAGGGAAACACACCATTATGCATACCTGTCTATCAGATATTCATGCTAGAATTTGATAAAGCAATGGTTCCTATACTTACAAATTTCTGGGGCATTCCGGTCCCAAGCATCTTGGATCCATTGTGCCAAGAGCTCTCCCTTCCCATGCTTCAGGTCATCATAATGATGATGCACCTGCTCACCAGTGTGGGGGATTCCAGTAGCATTGGTGAGGTCACTTGCCAGATAGTCCCAGGCCTTGGACTTGTATTCAGATCCCTGGTACTAGCCCTGCAGCAGTCTGTCACCATGGTCTTTGACAAGGAGCCCAACCATGGCCCTGGACTCCAAAATGCTCCAGTGCTGCACCCGGAAGCACGGTCCCTCTCTGATTCCAGCCATAGCTCCTGTAGTTATTAAAATCCAACAGGTTCTGGCTGTATTCCCACCTGTTCAGCTTAAATAAGGCTGTTTTCCCACACTTTGCTGCCATTTGACCATTTTTAAAAATGCTAAGCGAAGCTTAACACCATGCAAACCTGCTAAACTTAGTTGAGCAGTGCTTAAACTGATAATGCTTAGCAATGCTTAGCAGTGCGCAAACCCGCTTAGCTGAGCTGAGGACTGCTTAAACTGGGGTTGCTTAGCAGTGCCCAAACCAGCTAAGTGGAGCTGTGCATTGCTAAAACAGCTCCTGTTTAAGCCACATTTTTTACAAATTAAAAAAAAATGATTGAAAGTATTTGTTCATTAAGGATATTTCATTATGTGCATCTATTTTACTTTATATCCTCTAAACATATGCGTTTCACTACATTATCTGGTAGTGTTACTTTAATGTATTGGACACGTGTGTAACTGGGGCTTTTCTACTTGAGTCTCCACTAAATATGGGCTTCTAGTCAAGCTGGACTAACCCAGTTAACAAATTTCAATATATACATAAAAAAAACATTTAAAACATTTCTCTATCACATGTAAAAAGCTGAATGGCTGGTATTTGAACCATGCATCTACTGCACATGAAGCCATCAGTCTAATCATTCAACTACATAGGATATGATGATCAGAGCTATACTGCTCTATATAGCTCTTAGTTACATTTAAGCACTGTTGAGTACCACGCCATGCTGTGCAAACCCACTCAGCTATGTTTAAACTTGACTTTTTGTATAAAAATTAAAAGCATCTGGTTTCTATTTTTAGATGTCTAGCACGTGTTTATTGCTAAGTGCCATGCTGCGACACACAAACACACACACACAAAAAGGGGCAATCACAGTTTCACATTTAATTTCAGTGCCACATGGCACTCTGAGAGTGCAGGGCATGTGTTTTGTACACTGTAACACACCCCCTACATATATATTTTACAACTGGCTGAGGGCACATTTTAATGTAATATTTTAGTGCCGTATGGCACTTTGACAGTGCAGGGTGTGTGTTACAGATACTGTAATACACTCTCTATATATAGTATTTTACTACTGCCCGGGACAAAACTTACATTTCATAATTTAGTGCTGTACAGCACTTGGACAGTGCAGGGGTGTTACAGACACTGTAACACTCCCTACATATAACGTTTACAACAGGGTAAGGAGACAGTTCTCTTTACTATTGTAGTGCAGTCCAGCACTTTGACAGTGCAGGGAGTGTGTCACACATCTCCGAGCACTGTAACACACACCCTACAGTAATTCAGTAGCAGTGTACATGGCTCTGCCTCAGTAGCATGCTTAGATTAATATGCAAGGCTCGCTGCCAAGGGGGAGCTGCAGACACAGCCAGGGTACACTCCATGTAGGGCTTGCAGTATTCCTACACAAAGTTTATTAAATCTGGGGGATCTTTTTTTCCATATGACATTCTTTTGTTACCTTTTTGTTCTATCAGCATGATTGAGTTTTATTCTAAATGACTATAAAAAAAACTCTGTCAACGTCAATTCTAGTATATAGTTTATACATTTTCGAAAGACAAGTTATCGGTCTATATTTTTTAGAATTGCTTGCAGGTTCACTCTTAAGGAGGAGTATTGTATTTTCTGTTGTTAACCAGGTTGGTGTCTGTTTGGGGTGTGCATATATGTAGTTCTTACTCAGGGATAAAGCTTCACGTAAAGATGTTATTATTTTTAGCCAGAGGTTAGGTACTCTATCAGGGCCTGGGGTTTTCTGGTTAAGAGCTTTTCTTAATTGTTTTCAATTTCTCCGGTCATTACTTCATCCCATTTTATATAGTGTACATTTAAACTTCTTACTGTTTCTTTCACTTCTTCCGTCCATTCGGCATCTTTGTTATGTTCCACAGGGTCTTCATAGATATTTCTCCAAAATGTGTCAATTTCTTCTTTTTTTGGTGGTAATTCTGTTCCTTTTGCTTTTTTCCCAATTCTCTGTAAAACTTTTTGGGCTGTCAATAATTTGCTTATTTTATATTTCTCCTTTATATTTATTTGCAGATCTTCTACGTTTTTGCCCCTGTTGATATCTTATTTTATTATTTGCAACAGTGTATGATAGAGCCTTGTCTGTTCTAATACTGCACATTGCTTTTGTCACATCTATCTTTCTAAGTATTTTTGTTGATCTGTTCCCTTTTCTTTACTCTTCTAACAGTGACACTTCTTGTACCAGTTGCTTTATAGTTTCCTCTATTCAATATTTCCATGATGGCATTTGATTTTTTTCCTTCCTTTCCTTTATTGCCTGTATTTTTGTGGTAAGACTATAGCTGTTATTAATTTAGCTGCATAGTAATATATTTTATTTACTTCTGTTATATCACATGAATTCCTCTTAATAACCTTGATTACTGTGGTCATTTGTTTTATCAGACTTCTAACATTTTGGCTCTTATTTACTTTCAGTAATCCATTTTTTTTCATTGATCTTAAGTCTATCCATCTCTATTAAATCAAGCATCTCTTCCATTAGATCTTTTTCTTCTAAACCGAGGGCACATTCTTTATTCTCTGTTTCCTGTGGGTATTCTACAGAAAGTCCCAGAACATCTTCCCATGACATATTCTCTTCAGCAGCATCCTGCATCATCCATTGCTCTTTGATATGGGAATTCACTGACCTATCACTCATCAACATTGACTGAGTCAGAGTTGCCATGGTTTCCTTCTCCTTCCCTTGCTGTGCAACTGCAATTCAAGGTGAACTTCTGCACATACCTCTCAACCATACCAAATTCCTTGGTATTTACTAGTTTTGAGGCCAAAATAATGGGGTGCCACGAATTCCGGAGTGGCCCCTTTAATTCCCGAATTTCCTGTTTTCTTTTTTCAAATTTTTTTATTTTTAGTGACTTTGTTGCTGATATCATCAGCAGGGGCATGCGTGATTGCATGATGACGTCAGCTTCTTGAGGCAGACTGCCAGCCTTTCGGAATTTGGCTTAAGGCTCAAGGACGTGTGCACTTTGTTTACTTTTTCCGTATGGTAATGTGCTTGGTTGGTTGCATCAGAGTCAATGAACAGAGCAACAGAGGATGAATCAAGAGCAGCTGGTTTTTATTTTAAATTAATTAAAGCAACTCAGCAACTGAGACATTTGTTACTACTTAAGTGCCGTAGTCAAGCTGCAGAGTTGGACCGGTCTGCTGTGCCTTCTCTTCTTAATCAGTGCACACTACAAACAAAGACGAAATAAGAAAATGTGTCTTCCTTACTTCCCATTCTTTCCCTGGCTTCTCCAGTTAAAAAAAATAATAATAAGTAGTCTAGCAGAGTGCAGCAGTGCAGCTGAGTAACAGCAGAATTTATTAATATATTTTTTTATTTTAGTTAAAAAAACAAGTGTCTGCATAACTCACTGGTTGTTATTCGGGGATCTGATTTTGATACTGATCTCTCCGGCTTTCTTTAAAGCTGAAAAAGTGAAGAAGTAGGAGGGGCTTCAGCAGTGAGATGCTGCAGATGTTGGCAAAAGGTAGCTCACCTTCTCCCTTTTTGGTGCAGGTAGACTGAAGGAAACTAATGTAGAAGTTAGAATCCTGCTGTTTGTGTGTGTGTGTGTGTGTGTGTGTGTGTGTGTGTGTGTGTGTGTGTGTGTGTGTGTGTGTGTGTGTGTGTGTGTGTGTGTGTCACGGTACCTCAATTAACTGTTTAGTGGAGTAAAGGCACATAATGTTATATTTACATTAACATATTAAAGATAGACATTTAACTTAAGTTACCTAAAATAGGTATAGCCCAACTTGAATGGTGGTGTACAAATTCCTTTTGCCTGACTTGGGCACTGCTTTGTTCTGTTCTTCATTATACATCTGCATTGCAAATGGCATGAATATAACGAACCTAGGAAAGAAGTTAACAGTGCATAAAAGGATGCATTTTATAAAGCTACATTTTCTAAAGCCAGCACTAATAAATTCAGCGTATGTCCTGCAGTAATTTTAAGTATATACCATAGAATATATTGCAGGTGTTTTGTTTGTGTATATTATGTAACTCGCCACGCTACCTCTACTCTTTAAATATAGGGACACAGCAACAGCCCGTATAGCCCCTACAATCACACTTACTGATTTCATTTTTCTACTTTAAATGACAAAGTAAAACTCTAGCTGCATTTGTTAAAGAAGACTTCTGCAACTGAAGGAGGGTGCCATTTTGCATAAACACATTGCTTGTTGGGAAAAATAGAAAGTGGTGGTTATAAAGTTTTATCTCACTTCAACGCTTTAAGCATATTGCTATTGTCGCATTTTGCAACCTGTTTTTTCTTAACAAATTCAGTTATTTGAAAGACTTTCTGACAGTTTGATGAAATAATTATGTCACTTCCTTCCATGAACCACTCTTTTAAGTACACTATCTTGGGAAGAGCACTGCATTTAATAGTAGCACAACAAAAGTTTATTTCTTAGCCCAAGAAATCTGGACAAAGCCAAGTCGTCACCACCCCACCAGACCATCATTTAGTTTATGAATTTTCTTTCACACCTTTTGTTTGTAGGAAAAAGGTATATTCCCAACAACACAGTTGCTTAAAATGTCATCATTTCTTATAATGTGGACTTAGTGCTTTGTTGGGGCCAGGTGGGAATACTGCAACTCTTGTGTCTTGACTGACACGGGCAGGTAAAGTTGTGGCAGGATTTATAGATTAGAAAAGAAAAATGTTTTCCTGTCAGTTCGAGCTGCTTGTTCAGCTGATGCATTTGTGTTTTATTATTGGGGATATTACTTGCTAACATACCTCTTAAACTCTCAGAGCAAGAAACCTGGACAAAGACAAAAATAATGGTGAGGCAATGGCCCAAAATAGGGACGGATTGCAAATATTGTACTGTAAACTCAGTTGCTAGAATAACAGGTTTTACATTGTCTTTTCTGACAGATAAGTCCAAAATTCAAATGTCTGCCATTATTTATTAATTATTGACTTCGATCTTAATTTTGATATCCCACAATCCCATTGGAGTGGGTGGGGTTACAAAATTATGTATGCAAATGTTATGTTAATCTGTGTCCTGATTTTTGTCCACTTGTACCTACTTTTCATGGGCCTTTGTCCAGATTTTTGATGTTTCCAGGTTGAGAGGTTTGTTTCTGCACTGGTTTCCCCCTGAAGGTTTCAGAGTATCTTCATGTGGTAAGTTGATAACTGATCAGATGCTTCCTATTCCACCTGTTTCTCCTTAATTTGGGGACTCATTGTTCCATCATGCTGTGACATTACGAGAGCTGGATTTTCTACACCAAATCCTTTACTTTGCAGGTAATCCATAACTTAAGTACATTTTTCTTAACTTCTCCATTATTAATCCTCTTTTCTACTTTACCCTCTTTTTTTTCTTATTTTTTTGTACTGTAAAATTCTCCACATCCAGATGCCTTTGCCTGTATTTCTCCTCAAATATCTTTGGTGCTACTTTTTTGTATTGATTAGTTTTGCATTCTCCTTTGCAGAAATATTGTACCATATTAAATCTATTTTTCTTTCCTGTCTATATTTCCCCTTCAGATGTCTCCTGCTCCATCTGTTTTTCCTTACTTTGGGGACTTGTTCCATCATGCTGTGACATAACCTGTGTTAGACTTTCTATATTAAATTCTTTACTTCATAATAGTTCCATAACTTCATCTTCTCTTTGTTTAACTTTTACTTTAGTAATCTTCTGTTCTACATTCTCCCTTTGTAATCTTATTCTTTATATTGTGAAATGTTCTATGTCTGGGTGCCTTTACCTGTATTGTTCTTCAAAGATCATTGGATTGGCTTTTTTGTATTGATTACTTTGGCTTTCTGATTTGCATAAATATTGCACCATATCAGATTTTTCTTTCTTTCCCATGTCCATGTTTCTTTTTGTAGCTTTCAAAAATCTCTATGTTTTGTTCTTTACATTTTTATATTTTCTCAGTTACTTCTTTTTGCAAACATTCCAAGGTTTCCTGGTCTATATAATGTTTTTCCATGAATTTGTTGTATTAATGAACACACATTCGCATTTGAAGCTTTGACAGTTCTTGTGGAAGAATTTTTATTTCTTCTTAATTCTCTCAATCTTTTTAAACATCTGCTATCTGTAAATTCTGGCTCCTTGCATAATTGTAACAATACATAATGTCTTTCTTATTCTCAGTAGTCTACTCTATCATCTTTCTGGCTTTTTTTTTTTTTTGGCCTGTCAGTTTTTGTGTTTTTTGTGGCCTATTACTTCCTTCTACAAAAGGGAGTTCCTCCTTGCCTTGAGCCTGGCCTAACCCCATTGTAGAAATGTTTCCATGTCTTGAAGATTCTACACTGTCACTTTTTCCAGTCCTGACACCAGTGGACCTACCAGAATTGGTCAATTTTTTAACCTGGGACTTGTGTACCCAGCTGTGTTTTTTTAGTTTTTAACCTACTTCTGTCCATGATATATGCTACATAAAATGCAGTCTATATATCAGTGTTGTCTTGGTGAGATTTTGTAAACACAGGGTCCACCTTGTAAAGGTACTCACCAACATTTGAGGCTAAATTCAGTTCCAGAAATACTACTCTCCTTTGCTTGCTAGTTTCATCATCTCTCCATTTGGACTTCAATGTAGGAGTTAAGATGGGAGTTAAACTCACTAGTATAATCAGCTGCTTTTGTTATAAAATCCCATGGAGGGAGTGGAGGATAAGTGTCATAAGGTAATTAAAGAGATCTATGGGACTGGCCCTAAGGATTGGATGAAGTCATGAGCTAGGCTTATAAGGAAAATGTGTCATCCTGATGGTCTGATTTAGTCATTCAGGCAGACATTTAGGTTCATAGGTAGGTACTAGGCTATCTGCCCAAAGGCATTTATAAACCTAGCCGGAATGTGTTGGCTTTCGCTGCCCCCTTAGATTAGTTCCCTGTGCCTCTGTCCAGCAGAGCCATTGAAGTGATCCCTGGGGTAAACTTTCTGTTTCTCATCCACTCATCAAGGTTTCTCTTGAAGAGGGTTAGCGAGGAGCTCTGCCTAATGTAGATTGGAATCTTGTTCCAGAGCATGGGAAGTCTCTGGGATAGGAATATATCCCTCCAGCACGTCCTATTTATTGTTGTGGTGAGGTTTAGATCCCTGGAGCGTGTGGCTCGAGGGGATATGGTTTTCTTTAGGTGGAGCATGTCCATCAATAATGGGTTGGACATGGCCTTGTATGTCAGGCAGAGATCATCTCTGAGTAGGTGGTATGCAATTGTGTACAGCTGGAGTTTCTTCAGTTGAGCTGCATAGGGCATCTGCTTGAGGCCAGTGATCCTCTTGGTGAGGAACTTCTGTGGTCTTTCCAGTTGTTGCAGGTGTCTTGTAAGGTACATCCCAAATGGGGCATTGTACTCTATGATGGGTCTGATGAGTGATGCATAGAGGGGCCCAATGACCTCTTTGGGGTATAGAGCAGGCAGGGGCTACATTTGTAAGAACAAATTCAATGAGATGGGAACCTGTAGTCAGAGAAGGAATGATTTGGTCAAGAGAGTTTGGATTAATAACATTAGGAACCACTGTGTATATTTCCTTCTTGTTATATACGTTTGCTAGTTAATGGATGGGTAGTTAGTCACCCAGGATTACTGTATTGCATTTTGTTTTGTTTTCTTCAATTGTTAACAATTTAAGTCGACATTAAGCAAGTGTACCTTTTTGGGGGGAACAGGAGCACTGACTGGATAAATGACTTACTCAGAGTCACACTGCAGGCAAACAGAAGGGAAAGGAGTCAAACCCTGTACTCTGAACTATGGGAAGCAGATTCAGTAGTACCTTGACTAGCTAGGGACTGCATCATGTCAAAGTAGCTATCGTGGTCAATAGAAGGTGGGATTGTATAGTTAACAGTAATGTAATAACTGGACTTTTTTATACTAGGATATCCAGGGGTACTAGATTATTGTTAAACAGAGTTTTCTGTCAGTTAATAGTTCAGTGGATAAATACAGATACGCCCTCAATATCATCAGTGGGTCTGAATGGATATTATGAGTTAAACCCAGGCAAAGAAGATGCATTCTCATTATTTTGTAAACAAGCTTCAGTATCTATAAAGATGTGTATGCATTCAGTAGTCAGAAATGCCTTTAGGACAGCCATTTTGTAATGAAGACTACTGCCACAGATCAATGTCAAATTAATGCATGCCATATTAGAATGTATTTAGTTGGAAAGCCTAAAAGGCTAAGTCTACCTAAAAAAGACACTGTGTGAGGAGGGTGAGGTAGAAAATAGCATAGTCAATGAGTAGATACCCTGAGGGGAAAGGTATAGGCTATCACTGACAAAACTGGCAGAAGTTTTGACCGTTACCACCTGACCGTCACCTCCCATGCTTTCACATATTTGATTCCTCTAGAGTGATCCCAGTTACGCGGCAATTGTTAAAGTCAATTATTTTTGTTTCAACTGTGACAGCATTTGTGAGGAAGGTAAGATGTTGCTCATGACTAGCTTCTTCTTTGCATCAGGCACATACACTGAGAGCTCTGTCATGTTTCTCTGCATCTCCCTCAGAATGGAGCATTCAGAATCATTCATCCCCATATGAGTGATGGAAAGTTTGGGCTGGAAGGAGCTAACAGCCCTACTGACATCATGAATCTTAGCACTTGAGTGACAGCTGACTATCATTTTTACCCTAACCCAGCCTGGCGAGTGTAACATCTCCGTGTCCAAAAATGTATTCAGTGATAACTGACTCTGAATACATTCTACCTGCATTTTTTCATTGTATTTGTGCTTTAATCTGCGCATCCTGTTTCTTGTTATTATTTCCCTTATATACATTTATTTATTTTTTATTTTATCTTCATTTATATTAAATTATATGCAGCAGCATCCAGACCAGTACCCCTGCCTCCATCCAGGCCTGTCACTCCTCCCACCAATGGCTATTATACTGCCACCAGCAACACCACAGCCAGTGGTGTCTCCAGTTGTTACAGCCATATCTATACCCCCTGGCAGCACCAGGGGTGGCGACTGCCACTGACCCTGAAAGTTGCTGTAATAACACCTGCAGCAAGCAGCAACAGTGAAGGTGACACATATGATCCCAGCGGCTATTAGATGAGATGGTGTGCAACATTATTGATATGAAGCTTGATGCCTGAATTGTCCTGCTTGAGACCTTCCTCTAATGACTCATGGGGTTTCATCTATGCCTCATACTGGCATTAACGTCAGAGCCAGGGCTCAATGGTGAGGAAGACAAATTTGGGGAATAATCTCCCATCAGGTCATAGCTAGCAGAGAGTGTAGATCAATAGCCTATCCCAATGTTTCCCCTCCCTTTGGTGTCTAGTCCTGCCCCTGTTAGTTTGTACAATCCACCCCATCACCATTGACTTTCCACTGTGTGTGTGTCATGCCTCATTCTCCATTGTCTATCACATCCATGAATCTGTCAGCACCTGCCCTGTCAGTATTATCTGTCTTGTATGTTTGTTTGGTTTTCCTTGTTTCTTATCCTACCTAACCCACTTACCTTTCTTTACTTTCCCTTACTTCCTTTACTACCCTCTCCAACTTATCTTCTCTTCCTATAAATATATAATTTTGTCAAAAATAGATCAGCACATGGGCTTCCTTGCCCTTTAATCCTGCCACATCACTTCTTTCTGTTGTTATTACTGTGTGTACAAGATGGCATACAGCACCATCAATGTGTGTGCATATCAGATGAGCCCTTCTTTTGCTCAAATTTCCCTTAGTCCACACCATACAGTCCATGCTGTGGCAGCGAAAAGGATATTTAATGAGCCATTTGGTTGTGCAATGTTCTCCAGCCACATTCATTGTTATGAGCTGTGGATCTCATCACACATGCTCAGTAAGGAGAGGTGGGTTGGCCATAATCATGCCTGCACTGCTTCTGAATCGAAGACCAGATGATCTAGGGGAGAGTAGCCAGTAAGAAAAGACATTGAGGGATGCCTGCTCATCTGTTGTTTGAATGTCTAATAATTCTATATGTACTGAATATCTTATAACGGTTGTTACGTATTTTAGCCATGTAGGCACTGTGATGCACATCACTGGTAATACTGTAATGTTATGGATTTTTACCCAAAGGACCCAAGATGTGGCTGAAAAGAGTCTTGTGACCAACCCAAGTACCTGCTTATTAGACTGAAATAAATAAACAAAATATGTTTGAAGGATTAAGATATACCTAGAGAAAGGCTGTAATGATTAATGTGACACTTAGGAGGTATTGAACAAGAATGGATTGTACAAAGAAAGTAGAGTGATACAGTCTGGCAGGGATTAGGTGTGTATTTGAGCTGCTAAACATCAGACATGCTGTGGACAGTGCTACATAATGAAGCCTCATTGATACAAAAACTGCAGCCACAATGCAGGTAAGTGGGCTGTGCTATGCATGATCATGTGAGTCACCTGGGGGAATTGTCATGCAAGTAGAGTGCTCAAAGCTATGCATATTCACATGTGCATTGATGCTCCCCATGTCCATAGCTAGAACCTTCAAGCAAATAGAAAAAGGTTACACAGGCAAACCTTTCAGTAAAAATTGCAAGAATGACTCAACCAAACTAGAGCCTTCATTGTGTAATACCTTAAGTCTCCTGTAATGGAGGCCCATGGAATATATGCATATGACCCCTTAAGGACATACCAGTTTTCCAGCTGTGTGGCTTCTAAATACCCATGACTTTTTACTTTTTAAATCTTTATTATGAGGTTATATTCACCTGTTCCATGGCCCTCCACTACAGGAGGTTTGAAGTATTTCACGGTGGAGGCTCTTGCCTGTCTGAGTCTTTCTTGCAGTTCATAGTTAGAAACCCATACACAGGTTTCACAGCAAGGTGCCAACTAATTTTACTGTTTGAATGGGAAGGAATGCAGCTCAGAAAGGGAAAAGAGCAAACAAAGGAGCACTCAGACATACAAGGGGGAGGAAAGAGGGATGTGGAGTGAGAAAGAAGTCTATTTTGTGTGGGATGGTTGTCATTTTTTTTCTTTTCATAAGGAGGGTAGAAGGTATAGGTAAGAAGGGTAATCTAGATCTGGCAGCAGGGGTAAACACACAGACATGTAATGCAGACAAATACTGATAGGAGAGGTAGCAACACAAAAAGGAGGCTAACTGAAAGAAAGTGGGCAACTAGTTCTTAGGTGAAGTTCATAGGTGAATACTATGCTACCTACCCTGAAGGGCCATTTTAAGCTTAGCCAATGACCTGAGGTCAGAACCAAACCCTGTACCCTGTGTCTATGAGATGAAGACATTAAACATTATGTCAAACTCACCCCCACCTGCAAGATGGGGTGGAATAGACTACAAACAATGGATGTGATGTGACACACAATGAAGGGGAGCACCATAATGGAGGACAGGGTGAGTGTGATAATTACCTGTCAAGTTGGCCCAGAAGGAAGCCCCTACAAAAGTCAGCCACCTCTGTCAGCTAAATTGATTATGGTGAAGGGACTGTAAGCTGCCATTACCATTGTTAATGAATTTCACAATAATGTTTTCCATTACCTTACATATGAGGCTGGTGAGGCTAATTAGTCTATAGTTCCCAGGGTTAGTGGTTGGTCCCTTTTGTGATGAAAACTACCAATGCTCTTCTCCAGTCTTCAGGAACATACCTCTCAACTGAACTGAATTCCTTGCTATTTACCAGTTTTGAGGGCAAAATAGTCGGGAGCCACACATTTCCGAGTGGCCCTTTCAATTTCTGATTTTTTTTTTTTATTTTTATTTACAATTGTAATTAATGGCTGATATCATCATGCATTGCCAATGTGCAGGGGCATGCGTGATGACATTATTTTCACAAGGCAGTGCCTGACTGTCTGTGCTTCAGGGGCTCAAGATGGATATGAGAAGAACCCAAAATTTTCCACAGGAAAATTAATTTGACTTCTGCATCACAACTATGTAAAATGAGGATCTTAATCTTCCCATCAGACAGAGAAAAATGCAGTAACTATCGTGAACTTTCCAGTCTACTCTTCTGTTTTCAGCAGCATCCCTTCACTTATCAGAAGATTATGGTGGCGAGGTGTCGGGAGTGGTTAGTATCTTTTTTAAATGAGGGACGACGGGTGATGCTGTTTACTTGCATACCCTAAATGTTTTCAATGTGCATTCCTTGTGTTTGAATGTTATATTTGAGGAGTGTGCATGTGTGATCATTTTAATTACTTGCTTGTCAAATCTCTCTGTTTTCACCTTCTCTGTCTTTTGATGGGTGTTGCTTGTGTGCATGGCACGACTGAGAACTGCTATGTGAGTCGTGACTCCTCTTAGATGGTCATGTCTGAGAGGTTGGCATGAAAAAAAGATGAAAGAATGCCACCTGACATTTACTAAAATGTGGTCTTGGCTTAGTAAAACAGAGCGTACATATTCGTTAGAGTTATTAACCTTTATGAGAATTTTGTTGGTATGTACAGTTCAGATAGGCTATTACAGGAAGTTTTTTGTGGATTCACTTCAGAAGCTCGAAATACTGAAATATCGAATTTTAGTATTTCGAGCCCAAAAAGTCGAATCCACACAACCACGAAAACTCAAAACTGCGAAATTCAAAATCTCGCACACTGGAGATTTTGAATTTCGCGGTACTACTGCACACATACCATTCTCCCCACACACACACACAACCTCTCTACTACATAAAAGCAGGGGGGGCAAGCCGCCCTGCACCCCCCACACATATATTCTCACCCCGAGGTTGCACTATATACTTACACACACAAAATACGACCACACAAGCTACGTTCTCCTCGCACATATACATCACAGCAACAAAACACACTGACGCACACCACAGCCTCTACCCAAAACCCTTAACACACACACACATACACACACTTACCTGAATACCTAACCACAGCAAAAGTTCAGAAGTGCGAAATTCAAAACCTTTGGTATTCGGGGTTTTGAATTTCGCTCTTCTGAACTTTCTCTGTTCTCAGGATTCGACTTTCTGGGCTCGAAATACTGAAATTCGATATTTCATTATTTCGAACTTCTGAAGTGAATCTGTTTTTGTAGTTAAAATTATATCTTAATGGTGATAGAGTTTTTCAAGGTTTGCAAATAATCATAACTTATGTACAAACTCAAAAGTTATGCTTGCATTCCATCTAGTGAATTAATAGAAAAACAGAACCATGATTTCTGTTTGATAAAACTGATTATGGATAAGTGACATATTTTCACCATGTTGGATTTTTTGGCAGAAAATAATCATTGTTGTCAACTGATTCTCAGTATTGTGTCTGGTGGTAATGCTATTATTGCAGCACTATCAAGGCTTTCAGTTTGTTGTACCTAACGTTTTTAGAATGAAGGATAAGGTAGACCAACAGAAGTATGGAAATATAATGTGCAACTTCAGTTATTTCAAGGTAAACTTTATTGTTCACTCACAGTATTTTGTATGCAAGAAAATAAAAATGTGAACAAACGTGTGTCTAGCTATGTGTTGGTAATGTAACCGCAAGCTCAGTTTAGTTAGAAGCTTAACCTATTGTCATTGCATTCCAAGAGGAGCAAACTGCATAAAAATGTGTGTGTGTTTAAATGTATGCGTATTTATGTGTGTAGGGGGGGGGTGACATACCTGTCAATCTCTCAGAGAAAAAAATCAGGGCAAACAAAGCCAAAAATAATGGTGAGACAAAGGCCCAAAAATAGGGACAGATTTTAAATATCGTTCCTGTAAATTCAGGTAGTTGCTAGAATAACAGGTTTAGCATTGTATTTTCCGAAGAATATGAAGTCTGAAATTCAAATCTGTGCCATTATTTATTATTTAGTGACTTCAATCTTCATATTGGTATCCCACAATTCCAATGGAGTGGGTGGATTTATATGATTATATATGCAAATTGTATGTTAATGAGCACCCCAATTTTTGGCCAGTTGCGCTGGTTAGGGGATGCTAATCTAATGTAATGGAAGGGAAACAAAAAGGGGACAAAGGGAGAAAGTTTGAAATGCATTCATCCACAAGAGGATTTGCAATATCAGCTTGGTCTGAATGTGTGGTACCATCAAATATCACCTCAGTGCAATGCTGAGTATTTTTCCAGATATCCCTGATGCCATCAAACATCAGCTCAGTGCAATGCTGAGTATTGTTCCAGATATTCCTGATGCCATCAGATATCATCTCAGTGCAATGCTTAGTATTGCTCCAGATATTCCTGACGTCACTGAAAAAATCAATGTGGATATCTTTGGAAATGGTTGTAATGCTCCATTTATATTTTGCCTTGCTAGTTTTCATTTTCTGCCTTATTTCCTTGCTTACTCTTTTCACTTCACATTTTAGAGCAGCAGGATATGAAAAGTTTTGTTCCTTTTGTTATAGAGTCAGTGTTATAGTTCCACCAAAGAAGTTTGTTTCTGAGCATAACATTATGTTTGTGATGAGTGGAGACAGAAGCCTTAATGCAAGAGCTAATGTAGGAGTAGAAATCAGCAGTAAATGAGGCTATTTTGGCAGAGGTCCACATGTGGCAGTGGGGACTTTTGAATCACATAATCTCAGCAGCTATCACCCTGACGTTTGCCTCAAAAAATCTCTGAAAATTGTTGGATTCAAGTTCATCTTTTTCTGTGATCTTATGGTAAATTCTATGGCACAATGGTAATGGTTAGATTTAACCAGTGAGGGGGTAACTATGGATATGGTGCATAAAAGTGTCATGTTTGTGAGAGCCAGATCTCAATTGTTTGGGCCATTAGTAGGTGGTAGGCACTAATCATTCTAAACCATTTAGGCACTGATGATATCTAGGAGCTGTTCTGAATGTATATACACAGGCACACACACATACACACACAAACCACACATATTGATACAGATATATACATAGATAGATAAATAGCGAGATATACAGATCTATATAGATATAGAGTATTGTATACTATAGGTATAGGTTCAAAAGTAGCTACTAGGTATGCAGTCAAGGAGACCACTGTGGGACCTATCCCACTTTTTCCCATTGCCCCTTTGCATTGTATGGTTAAGTGACTTGCTCAGACTAGCACAGTACATGAATGAAGAATTAGGGGATCTAACCTTGAACTACAGGAAGCAACTCATTAACAGCTCATAGTCATAATCATCTGCACTAACTGGACAGATAGTTGAAGGTGTCCAGAATGATTCTACTCAATTTACTAATTAGGTATTCTAATTTGTTAAGGCTGTCTTCATGGGCTATGGGGCATCGTGATAATGGGCTCTCTAGCTGGCCATGATATGAAAGCTAGATGTAGCTGTAGTTACCAATATCCGTACAAATTCTAGATATTTGTCTAGTTGGAGTAGGCATAATGTGATGGAATTACAAATAAAAACTGACATACGTCTGCCAAAAGTATGGCCATTCTCATTTGAGGACAAAAAACAATGGTAGACAGTAAAGTTATGTAGAGAAACAACATGTTTCATTGATTGTGTGAATATCTATTTTTTCAAGAGTTAGGAAGACCTCAAGGGCAGTTGCATTTTATTTAGGCTTCGAGCATTAAGCATAACCATTTTGGTATAGGCCTGATATCCTGATTTGGATTTCGTAAGCTGTCATATGTAGGAGACTGACTTTGCATAAAAGTGTTCTACATGGACAGAAAACATTTTATCAAACATTCAGAATACCATGGAGAGAGGTACAGACCACCCTAGGAAAGCTGTCAGCCATCATCCCCAGCCTGATATACTTTGGATTCCCCCAGAATGACTCTAGTAACAGAGGGAGTTGTTGAAATAAGTTATCGTCTGTTTGCATTGCGGCACTATTTGTGATGATGACAATAGGATCAATATACTATCACAGCTGACTGATGCAAGGTGATGGTTTTAGGCTGCTAGAGCTGCCATATGAAACATCCATAAGACAGTATTATCTTTTATTATATTTG